>NC_060181.1:47920698-48220698 GCF_021184085.1 Oncorhynchus gorbuscha | reverse complement strand
CACAGGTTTAGATGGAGACACACACACACAGGTTTAGATGGACACACACACACAGGTTTAGATGGAGACACACACACAGGTTTAGATGGAGACACACACACAGGTTTAGATGGACACACACAGGTTTAGATGCACACACACACACACACACACACACACACACACACACACACACACACACACACACACACACACACACACACACACAGGTTTAGATGGAGACACACACACACACACACACAGGTTTAGATGGACACACACACACACACACACAGGTTTAGATGGAGACACACACACACACAGGTTTAGATGGAGACACACACACACAGGTTTAGATGGAGACACACACACAGGTTTAGATGGAGACACACACACACACAGGTTTAGATGGAGACACACACACACATAGGTTTAGATGGAGACACACACACAGGTTTAGATGGACACACACAGGTTTAGATGCACACACACACACACACACACACACACACACACACACACACACACACACACACACACACACACACACACACACACACACACACACACACACACAGGTTTAGATGGAGACACACACACACACACACACACACAGGTTTAGATGGACACACACACACACACACACAGGTTTAGATGGAGACACACACACACACAGGTTTAGATGGAGACACACACACACAGGTTTAGATGGAGACACACACACAGGTTTAGATGGAGACACACACACACACAGGTTTAGATGGAGACACACACACACATAGGTTTAGATGGAGACACACACACAGGTTTAGATGGACACACACAGGTTTAGATGCACACACACACACACACACACACACACACACACACACACACACACACACACACACACACACACACACACACACACAGGTTTAGATGGACACACACACACACACACACACACACACACACAGGTTTAGATGGACACACACACACACACAGGTTTAGATGGAGACACACACACACACAGGTTTAGATGGAGACACACACACACAGGTTTAGATGGAGACACACACACACAGATTTAGATGGAGACACACACACACAGGTTTAGATGGAGACACACACACACAGGTTTAGATGGACACACACACACACAGGTTTAGATGGACACACACACACAGGTTTAGATGGACACACACACACACACACAGGTTTAGATGGAGACACACACACACACACAGGTTTAGATGGAGACACACACACACACAGGTTTAGATGGAGACACACACACACACACACACACACACACACACACACACACACACACACAGGTTTAGATGGAGACACACACACATACACACACACACACAGGTTTAGATGGAGACACACACACCCAGGTTTAGATGGAGACACACACACACACACACACACACACACACACACACACACACACACACACACACACACACACACACACACACACACACACACACACAGGTTTAGATGGAGACACACACACATACACACACAGGTTTAGATGGAGACACACACACACAGGTTTAAATGGAGACACACACACACACACAGGTTTAGATGGACACCCACACACAGGTTTAGATGGACACCCACACACAGGTTTAGATGGACACACACACACACACACACACAGGTTTAGATGGAGACACACACACACACACAGGTTTAGATGGAGACACACACACACACACACACACACAGGTTTAGATGGAGACACACACACACACAGATTTAGATGGAGACACACACACACACACAGGTTTAGATGGAGACACACACACACAGGTTTAGATGGACACACACACACAGGTTTAGATGGACACACACACACACACAGGTTTAGATGGACACACACACACAGGTTTAGATGGAGACACACACACACACACACAGGTTTAGATGGAGACACACACACACACACACAGGTTTAGATGGAGACACACACACACACACACACACACACACACACACACACACACACACACACACACACACACACACACACACACACACACACACACAGGTTTAGATGGAGACACACACACACACACACACACAGGTTTAGATGGAGACACACACACACACAGGTTTAGATGGAGACACACACACACAGGTTTAGATGGAGACACACACACACACACATACAGGTTTAGATGGAGACACACACACACACAGGTTTAGATGGAGACACACACACACACACACAGGTTTAGATGGAGACACACACACACACACAGGTTTAGATGGAGACACACACACACACACACAGGTTTAGATGGAGACACACACACACACACAGGTTTAGATGGAGACACACACACACACACAGGTTTAGATGGAGACACACACACACACAGGTTTAGATGGAGACACACACACACAGGTTTAGATGGAGACACACACACACACACACACACACACACAGGTTTAGATGAAGACACACACACACACACACACACACACACACACACACACACACACACACACACACACACACACACACACACACAGGTTTAGATGGAGACACACACACACACACACACACAGGTTTAGATGGAGACACACACACACACAGGTTTAGATGGAGACACACACACATAGGTTTAGATGGACACACACACACAGGTTTAGATGGACACACACACACACACACACACACACACACACACACACACACACACACACACAGGTTTAGATGGACACACACACACACACACAGGTTTAGATGGACACACACACACACACACAGGTTTAGATGGAGACACACACACAGGTTTAGATGGAGACACACACACACACACACACACACAGGTTTAGATGGAGACACACACACACACACACACACACACACACGTTTAGATGGAGACACACACACACACACACACACACACACACAGGTTTAGATGGAGACACACACACACACACAGGTTTAGATGGAGACACACACACACACAGGTTTAGATGGAGACACACACACACACAGGTTTAGATGGAGACACACACACACAGGTTTAGATGGAGACACACACACACACACACACATACAGGTTTAGATGGAGACACACACACACACACAGGTTTAGATGGAGACACACACACACACACAGGTTTAGATGGAGACACACACACACACAGGTTTAGATGGAGACACACACACACACAGGTTTAGATGGAGACACACACACACACAGGTTTAGATGGAGACACACACACACACACACAGGTTTAGATGAAGACACACACACACACACAGGTTTAGATGAAGACACACACACACACACACACAGGTTTAGATGGAGACACACACACACACACACACACAGGTTTAGATGGAGACACACACACACACAGGTTTAGATGGAGACACACACACAGGTTTAGATGGAGACACACACACCGGTTTAGATGGACACACACACACCGGTTTAGATGGACACACACACACCGGTTTAGACACACACACACACACACACACACACACACACACACACACACACACACACACACACACACACACACACACACACAACCACAGGTTTAGATGGACACACACACACAGGTTTAGATGGACACACACACACACACACAGGTTTAGATGTACACACACACACACAGGTTTAGATGGACACACACACACCTTTTGCGTCCTGGTCAAAGGTAGTGCTATAAAGGGAATAGGGTGCCATTTGGGAAGCGACAATCGCCTTTCAGCGCAGAAACATTCAAGAGCTTTCATTAGACAACAAGGGGTTGACATGACATCCCTTCTTACCCAGACTGCACTATTATTAATCACTAGCTAGCGATAGATAGTGCTGGTCCCATGTGGACTCATCATCTGTGTCACAGATCAAACACTATCTGTATCTTCCGCGTGCGTTTACTTTACAAACACACACCTCACACCAGTCATCACTTGAGGTGAGAGAGACTTATGGTTGCCAGTGTATTGGGACTCGGGAATCAGTTGACCTTATGAATAAGGTACATAAGCATTATGCAGTAAGTTGATATGCTTGCGAGGATTAATTTGACATCCATAGGCCCATATGACTGGCAGTGACTATCAGTGCAAGGCAGAAGTATCCTAGCACAAATACAAAGATTGAACTAGACACCAAACTGAGGGCTTTGAAATATCATGATGGGATTATCAGAACCTTTGTTAAATAGTGTCAAAGTACAGTAGGACATTAAAGTGTTCTATTTAATTCCATTAGTAGGACTCTCAAGTCCAATAACATATTTGCTTGATAGTTAAATGGGTAACACTTTACAATAAGGTTCCATTTGTAAAGGGTTTATAAAGGGTTTGTAATTACATTACTAACAGTTATTTAATAATTTGCAAATGCATTTTGACAAACTGGTCAACATCAGTGGTGTAAAGTACTTCAGTAAAAATACTTTAAAGTGCTACTTAAGTAGTTTTGGGGGGTATCTGTACTTCACTATTTATATTTTTGACAACTTTTACTCTACTACAATAAATAATGTACATTTTACTTCTTACATTTTCCCTGACACCCAAAAGTACTCGTTACATTTTGGATGCTTAGCAGGACCGGAAAATTGTCTAATTCACACATTTATCAAGAGAACAGCCCTGGTCATCCTTATTGCCTCTGATCTGGCGTACTCACTAAACACAAATGCTTTGTTTGTAAATTATGTCTGACCGTTGGAGTGTGCCCCTGGCTATCTGTACATTTTATAAACAAAATAATTGTTAATAATAATATGGGTTGCTTAATATAAGGAATTTGAAATAATTAATACTTTAACTTTTCATACTTAATGATATTTTAGTGATTACATTTACTTTTGATATATTTTGATATATATTTTTTTAATACTTTGACTTTTACTCAAGTAGTATTTTACTGGTGACTTTCACTTCTACTTTTTCATTTTATTTAAGGTATCTTTACTTTTACTCAAGTATAACAATTGGGTACTTTTCCCACCATTTATAAATGCACTTACAAATGCGTATAACATTGAACCCTTATGTATCATGCAACCTTATTATCAATTGTTGCACAGTTATACAATAGTTATGTTCTCAATTTTGGGTGTTATGCACTGCTGCTGTCCCAGGAACAGTAATGGTGGGGTTTTATGACCAATGGTCTACTCCCCTGATGTGTCTTGCCCCATTTTTGAAAACTTGATAATGAATTGGTACACTTATTTATTCTAGGAATGAAGTCCTCATTTGAAGATCTCAAGCCATATTATTCAGGGGGTTCGCTGGTTTGGGTGAAATTCACCCGATTTCGTGAGATCTTCCCATCTGTGAAACACGATTGAAATAGTGATGACCTGAAACGTGCCCAGAATTTTGTGTTGACACTGATATCATGTGACAGTGCAACGTGAAGAATCAGGATGGACTTAGCTATGAGAAGTGTGCAAAGGCCAGACAGAAGAGAGAGGCCTTGTGGAATCTGGGAGAAAGAGTGCGTGCTTGTTTGAAATGGAAAAGTGTTGTGGTAGCTATTGATGAATAAGAACATCAAGATGAAGCAGCTGCTTTACAAGTGGGATGCACTGTTGAGCGCTACATCCCAAGGGGTTTGTGCTGATTGTACGGAGATTGTGATAGCCGGTTAAATGCCGTCCCTTGACAAAGCAAGAACAAGATGTATGTCAGGAGAAGTGTAGTATTTTCATAAGGAGAGTTATATTTGGAATACGGAGGAAAAAAAGAGAGGCTGAGGAGGTCTAAGAGAGAGGAGGAAAAGTTTTTTATTTTTTTATTTATTTAACCTTTATTTAACTAGGCAAGTCAGTTAAGAACAAATTCTGAGTTGGCTCAGGTCTATCTCCTGACTCAGCCATACTCTCCCTGAGCCCCCCCCCAATAAATTTTTTGGGGTGCTTTTCAGGTTTCCATGCCAACCGTGTTCCCTCGTATCGTCGGCTCCTATCTCCGGCTGCCTCTGCTCTCCTTAGTGCCTCCACCTGTTCCCATGGGAGGCGATCTCTTCCGGCCAATATCTCCTCCCAAGTGTAACAACCTTTACCATCCAACACGTCTTCCCATGTACATTCTCCGAATAATTCGTCCTCCTTTTTCTGCTCCAGCTGTCTACGTCGTTGCCAGTTTACACGCTGCTCGGTCCGTGAGAGGTGGGTGTTTGTTCCTGTCTCTGTGTTGTAGTCACCAGATAGGCTGTAATTAGTTTCACGTTCCGTTCTGTTGTTTTTGTATTTAGTATTCAGTTATTTCATGTACCGCGATTTATTTCATTAAAGTCACCTACACGCTGCATTTCGGTCCGACTCTCTTCTTTCAACAGACGAACGTCGTTACAATAAAGAGAGACCTAAGAAAACAACTTAGCAAGGCAGCAACACATGACAACACAGCATGGAAGCAACACAACATGGTAGCAGCACAAAATGTGGTAAACATTATTGGGCACAGACAACAGAACAAAAGGCAAGAAGGTAGAGATAACAATACATCACGCAAAGCAGCCACAACTGTCAGTAACATGCTGACCAGACCGGACTCCAGACCGGACTCGTCGCGTGTGCGAGCGTTGCAAAATAAATGTAGAAATCCATGGTATTCAATTATTGCACCCACACTGCTCGAGCGTGCCAACGAGCGTCTGCGTTGCCAAGGGTTAAAATATAACTCCTTTCTATATCTGACGCAGATCGTGCAGAAAGTCCTGCCTCTCCCATCTCCTCATTGGTTTATAAAAGCAGGTACCCACGTGCCATCTCCTCATTGGTTATACCCACGTGGGTGATTGAACGATGAACTGTTTTGCCGGTCGTCGTGGTAATAGTATGAAAGCTTAGATGCCAATCACCATACAAGTTCAAAGATGAAAAATCCTGGAAGGAGGAGAGATGACTGGAAACGATTCGGTTGACCGTTTTATGTGTGGATTAATTGTCGGAGTAGAGGACCTTGTGCATTTCAGGTAAAATAACAACTCAATGTTTATATCCCAGGACAAATTAGCTAGCAACAGCAAGCTAGCTAAAAAGGACAGATTAGCTAGCATGTGCAAGCTAGCTAGCTAAATTGCCATACATGTTTAATGCTTTTCGACCTGTCCCCAAATTAATATAGTTGGTTCCAGTCCATAGCTGCAGCAAACTGAAAAGACGAGTGACCCAGGGATGTGAGTGCTTTCGGGACCTTTAACAGAATGTGAGTGGCAGAACGGGTGTTGTATGTGGAGGATGAGGTCTGCAGTAGATATCTCAGATATGGGGTAGTGAGGCCTAAGAGGGTTTTATAAACAGGCATCAACCAGTGGGTCTTGCAAAGGGCATACAGAGATGACCAGTTTACAGAGGAGAGTAGAGTGCAGTGATGTGTCCTATAAGGAGCATTGGTGGCAAATATGATGGCCGAATTGTAAAGAAAATCTAGCCTTTTGAGAGCACCCTTACCTGCCGATCTATAAAATATGTCTCCGTAATCTAACATGGGTAGGATGGCCATCTGAATCAAGGTTAGTTTGGCAGCTGGGGTGAAAGAGGAGTAATTACAATAGAGGAAACCAAGTCTATATGTAACTTTAGCCTGCTCCTTTGATATGTGCTGAGAAGGACAGTGTACCGTCTAGCCATACTCCCAACTACTTGTGTGAGGTGACTACCTCAAGCTCTAAACCCGTAGAAGTAGTAATCACACCTGCGGGGAGAGGGGCATTCTTCTTACCAAACCACAAGACCTTTGTTTTTGGAGGTGTTCAGAACAAGGTTAAGTGTAGAGAAAGCCTGCTGGACAGGGAGGGGCCAGCTGAGTATAAGACTGTATCATCTGCATGTACATGGATGAGAGAGCTTCCTACTGCCTGAACTATGTTGTTGATGGAAATTGAGAAGAGTGTGGGGGGTACTAGGATCGAGCCTTTGGGCACTTCCTTGGTGACAGGCAGTGACTGAGAGAGCAACTTTTCTCACTTTATACACTGCACTCTTTGAGGTAGTTAGAAAACCAGGCCAAAGACCCCTCAGAGACACCAATACTCCTTAGCCTGCCCACAGTAATGTAATGGTCTACCGTATCAAAAGCTTTGGCCAAGTCAATAAAATAGCAGCACAACATTGTATAGAATCAAGGGAAATGGTGACATCATTGAGGACCTTTAAGATTGCAGTGACACATCCATAACCAGGGCGAAAACCAGATTGCTTACCAGTGAGAATACTATGGGCATGTGGCAACAGTGTGTAGGAGTGTCACGTTCTGACCTTTGTGTTAGTTTGGTCAGGGTGTGAGTTGGGGTGGGTAGTCTGTTCTTTTTTCTATGTTGCATTTCTGTGTTTGGCCTGGTATGGTTCTCAATCAGAGGCAGCTGTCAAATCGTTGTCTCTGATTGAGAATCATACTTAGGTAGCCTGTTTTCCTCATTTTAGTTGTGGGTGATTATTTTCTGTTTAGTGTTTTCTGCACCTTACAGGACTGTTTCGTTTTTTTTGTTTAGTCACGTTGTTATTTTGTATTTCAGTGTTCAGTGAATAAAACATTATGAACACGTACCACGCTGCGCTTTGGTCCACACCTTCTTCATACGACAACCGCTACAAGGAGGGAGGTTCCTAAGTGTGAGACGTGTGCAGATGGGCATGAGACAAAGGAATGTGTAGCACTGGGGAAAGTTGTGGGATGTTTTAATTGTAGTGGTGCCCATGGGGCTGGGGATCAGAAATGTCCTGTGCGAGAGAGGCATGTTGAGGTTTCCAGGTTTAGAGTAGTTGTCATATGCTGAGGCAGTGAAGAAAGAAGAGGAAGATGGGTCAAGCAATTGTTATCAACTGTACTGCAGGGATGAAACGTAAATCGCAGAAAATAGAGGTTGTGGTGTCAGCTGCAGAGAGGTATTTGGGTGTGCGAGACTTGACGTCAGAAGAGTTACAGGGTGTGTTAAGTGGTGGTGTCACATCCTTTCAGGCTGTTGGCCTGAAGTAGTACTAAATATATTTAAATAGTGGAGTATTTTTTTGTGAGTGTACTGTTAGATGGCAGGGTATTTGTTGTTTTTTGTGTTTTTTGGAAGCCATATATAAGGGAGTTACAATCCAGTCTAGGAGGTGGTAACACGACATTTATTGGATGCCAACCGCTATTAAACCTCATTGAAGAAGACAAGAAGAGACTTCACAACAGAAATGTTGATCACAAGATAAAGGAGATGCAATTTGTTTCACTTTTGGATACAGAAATTCTGCGGAATGATTTAGCACACTGCTCAGCTAATGTTAGCTAAGTAGCTAGCTAGCTAACATTTGCTAACATTTGCTAGCACCTTCGATGTCCTACTTAGCTAGCTAGCATTAAGGTAAAACTTAAAAGATAATTTTGAATATAGAAATTCTGCTAGATGATTTAGCACAATATAATCATTGATATTATATAGTTAGCTTGCTAAGTAGATCATGTTTACTGGCTAGTTAGCTTCGCAACGTTTGCTAGCTAACATCGACATGACAATTTCCATGTCATTTTTTAGCTAGCTTTTTTGGATAAGCACGCTAGATAATTAGTCATTTAACCTTTGAACTCAGGTAAAGTTACTGTCTCTAGCTAGGTAGCTGGTAAATTAGCTAGCTTGCATCCTTTGTCAGCACACTAGTGGTTTCAATTTTAAGATGAACTTACTAGCTCGGTAACTAGCTATTTCACCCGTCCACAAGATTTAGCCCCGACACAAATCTAGGGTAGCTACCCAAGCCGTCTTTCATTCTATCGGTTCGGTTGCCAGAGATTCAACCCAGTCGTTCAGTCTTTTTGTTCTGTATTTGTGGACGCGACCCAGTCGTTCATTCTAACTGTTCCATTGCCATACTGGCTGGCAATGTTCTTATCCCTTGCTTGGTAGCTAGCCAACTACGGCTAACTTACAGTCATGTCAAAAAGTGCGGCCACCGCAACTAGGAGGTCCGTGGGGCGACGCACAATTGGCCTAGCGTCGTCCGGGTTAGGGAGGGTTTGGCCGGTAGGGATATCCTTGTCTCATCGCGCACCAGTGACTCCTGTGGTGGACCGGGCGCAGTGCACACTAACCAAGGTTGCCAGGTGCACGGTGTTTCCTCCAAAACATTGGTGTGGCTGGCTTCCGGGTTGGATGCGCGCTGTGTTAAGAAGCAGAGCGGCTTGGTTGGGTGGTGTATTGGAGGACGCATGACTTTCGACCTTCGTCTCTCCCGAGGCCATACGGGAGTTGTAGCTATGAGACAAGATAGTAGCTAGTAACAATTGGATACCACGAAATTGGGGAGGAAAATGGGGTAAAAACTTCTTTTTTTAAGTGCGGCCAGAATAACAGCAAAGTAGCTGCATTTGCATTTGTTTAAGCTGTTTTCTAGTGACATTTATTTGGATGCATCCATAACAAATGAGCTAATTAGGTGCGATTTCACCTGGCCTAGAACATGTGCTCACTCTTCAGGACAATGTTGTTCAGACGAGCTAGCCAACAACACAGCTACAGTAACACAATCACTTCAAACTGAAGCTGGAAAGACTGCAAATTAGCTGCACTTTGTTTCATTTAACCTTACTTTAATTTTAAAAATTGCATATATGCATAAAAATGATGCCAGTTGATTCATGATTTAGAGAAACGCTCCTTGCCTGTCTGTCTTGTCCAGACTCCCGACACATTCATTACAATGGGACAGCAGGAGATTGAATTTGAATATTGATACAATGTTGCAAATGTTGGAGAGACAGACATATTCTCTGTTGACAAATTTTAATACAAATCTCTGCTGTTGAAAACTAAATGTTAGTCGAAAAGAAATATGAGATAATGTTTAGATGCTTTTTCTAGTGGAGATCAAGTTTATAAGTTGCCTGGCTGGGCTGATGAGACAGTGGATTGCCCAGTCAGATGGAACAGAGTAAATAGTCAATTTAACAGTGGTATCACCGGCTAAAATGAGGTTTTAACCATTCAGCATTGAGGATTAGACCCACCCGTTGTATAAATTGTCATAAATTCCTCTTCTCTCCCACAGATTCCTGTAAGGTCTCAGACTCCAGGATGGGAAATGATTAACAAGAAAGAAACAGATGAAGACACAGAAAGAGGCCATGAGACGCTGTTGTATTTTAAATAGTTAATCTGTTGTCAATTTCTATTCTGACTTGTAATGTTAAAAAAGGGGAGAAAAAGACAACCCCTGTTTATCTGAATTAGCTAGGCTACTCACTGAATGAGTGATACAGATTTGAGTAACTGCAATTCAAATTGTTTTCCCAATGTATCTGTAAAGTCGTTCTTCGTTTGTAGAAAGAGAGTCAGATCGAAATGCAGCGTGGTGGTTACTCATGTCTTTAATAAAGAAAGCGATACATGAAATAACTGTTACAAAATACAAAACAACACACGGAACGTGAAACCTAATTACAGCCCATCTGGTGAAACTACACAGAGACAGGAACAATCACCCACGAAATAGAAAGCGAAACCAGGCTACCGAAATACGGTTCCCAATCAGAGACAACGAGAATCACCTGACTCTGATTGAGAACCGCCTCAGGCAGCCAAGCCTATGCAACACCCATACTCAGCCGTAATCCCAATAATACAAAAACCCCAATACGAAATACAACAACATAAACCCATGTCACACCCTGGCCTGACCAAATAATAAAGAAAACACAAAATACTAAGACAAAGGCGTGACAGAACCCCCCTAAGGTGCGGACTCCCGGACACACCTCAAAACCATAGGGAGGGTCCGGGTGGGCGTCTGTCCATGGTGGCGGTTCCGGCTCGGGACGTGGATCCCACTCCATTAATGTCCTAGTTCCTCCCCTTTGCGTCCTGGGATAATCCACCCTCGCCGCCGACCATGGCCTAATAGTCCTCACCCAGAACCCCACAGAACTGAGGAGCAGCTCGTGACTGAGGGGCATCTCGGGACTGAGGGACAGCTCGGGACTGAGGGACAGCTCGGGACTGAGGGGCAGCTCGGGACTGAGGGGCAGCTCGGGACTGAGGGGCAGCTCGGGACTGAGGGGCAGCCCGGAACTGAGGGGAAGCCCAGTACTGAGAGGAAGCCCAGTACTGAGAGGAAGCTCAGGCAGGTAGTAGGCTCCGGTAGATCCTGGCTGGCTGGCGGATCTGGAAGATTCTTGTTGACTGGCAGATCTGGAAGAGACTGGTTGACTGGCAGATCTGGAAGAGACTGGTTGACTGGCAGATCTGGAAGAGACTGGTTGACTGGCAGATCTGGAAGAGACTGGTTGACTGGCAGATCTGGAAGAGACTGGTTGACTGGCAGAT
This sequence comes from Oncorhynchus gorbuscha, assembly GCF_021184085.1. Lineage (NCBI taxonomy): Eukaryota > Metazoa > Chordata > Actinopteri > Salmoniformes > Salmonidae > Oncorhynchus > Oncorhynchus gorbuscha. Next base: position 48,208,426 of record NC_060181.1, on the reverse strand, counting down.
CTGGGAGAGACTGGTTGACTGGCAGATCTGGGAGAGACTGGTTGACTGGCAGATCTGGGAGAGACTGGTTGACTGGCAGATCTGGGAGAGACTGGTTGACTGGCAGATCTGGGAGAGACTGGTTGACTGGCAGATCTGGGAGAGACTGGTTGACTGGCAGATCTGGGAGAGACTGGTTGACTGGCAGATCTGAAAGAATCTGGTTGACTGGCAGATCTAGAAGAATCTGGTTGACTGGCAGATCTAGAAGATCATGGCTGACTGGCAGATCTAGCTGCTCTATGCAGACTGACCGCTCCTTGCAGACTGACAGCTCTGGCAGCTCCATGCAGGCTGACAGTTCTGGCTGCTTTATGCAGACTGACAGCTCTGACTGCTCCATGCAGGCTGACAGCACCTTGCAGACTGGCAGCTCCTTGCAGACTGGCAGTTCTTTGCAGACTGACAGCTCTGGCTGCGTCATGCAGACTGACAGCACCCTGCAGACTGGCAGCTCTTTGCAGACTGACAGCTCTGGCTGATTCATGCAGACTGACAGTACCTTGCAGACTGACAGCTCCCTGCAGACTGACAGCTCAGGCTGCTCCGAACAGGCAGGAGGCTCCGGCAGCGCTGTAGAGGAGGAAGGCCCTGATAGCGCTGAACAGGCGGGAGACTCCGACAGCGCAGGAGAGAAGGAAGGCTCTGATAGCGCTGAACAGGCGGGAGACTCCGACAGCGCAGGAGAGAAGGAAGGCTCTGATAGCGCTGAACAGGCGGGAGACTCCGACAGCGCAGGAGGGAAGGAAGGCTCTGGCTGTGCTGAACAGGCGAGGCGCACAGAAGGCCTGGTGCGTGGTGCTGGAATTGGTGCTACAGGATCGAGGACACGCACAGGAAGCCTGGTGCGGGGAGCTGCTACCGGAGGACTGGTGTGTGGAGGTGGCTCTCGATAGACCGGACCGTGCAGGCGCACTGGAGCTCTTGAGCACCGAGACTGCCCAAGCTTACCTGGCTCGATGCCCACTCTAGCCCGGCCAATAGGAAGGGCTGGTATGTGCCGCACCGGGCTATGCACCCGCACTGGAAACACCGTGCGCTCCATAGCATAACACGGTGCCTGCCCGGTCTCTCTAGCCCACCGGTAAGCACAGGGAGTTTGCGCAGGTCTCCTACCTGGCATAGCCATACTCCCTTTAAGCCCCCCCCAATAATTTTTTGGGGCTGCTTTTCGGGCTACCAAACACGTCGCAGTGCTGCCTCCTCATACCAGCGCCTCTCCGCTTTAGCCGTCTCTATTTCTTCCTTGGGAAGGCGATATTCTCCCGGCTGCGCCCAGGGTCCTTTTCAGTCTAATATCATCTCCCAAGACCAGACGTCCTTATATTGCTGCTCCTCACGATTAACCGGGAGAGTAGGCTCAGGTCTGACTCCTGACTCTGCTACTCTCTCCCTGAGCCCTCCTCCAATGAATATTTGGGGGTGACTTTCGGTTTTCACTGCGCCGCAGTGTCATTTCTTTCGACTCCATTCGCCTATAGTCCTCTTCGCATTGCTCCAGCGAATCCCAGGCGGGCTCCGGTACTCTCTCTGGGTCGACCACCCACCTGTCTATTTCTTCCAACGTCGTATACTCCATTCCTCTGCTGTCCATAAACTCCTCCCTTCGCTGTTCAAGCTGTCGCTGCTCGGTCCGAGTGTGGTGGGTGATTCTGTAACGTTGTTCTTCGTTTGTAGAAAGAGAGTCGGACCGAAATGGAGCGTGGTGGTTACTCATGTCTTTAATAAAGAAAGCGATACATGAAATAACTATTACAAAATACAAAACAACAAACGGAACGTGAAACCTAATTACAGCCTATCTGGTGAAACTACACAGAGACAGGAACAATCACCCACGAAATACAAAGCGAAACCAGGCTACCTAAATACGGTTCCCAATCAGAGACAACGAGAATCACCTGACTGATTGAGAACCGCCTCAGGCAGCCAAGCCTATGCAACACCCCTACTCAGCCTCAGCCGTAATCCCAATAATACAAAAAACCCAATACGAAATACAACAACATAAACCCATGTCACACCCTGGCCTGACCAAATAATAAAGAAAACACAAAATACTAAGACCAAGGCGTGACAGTATCCTTGTATTAAATGACATGTTTTTACTACGTTTGATGAGATTATATGCTGCTATAAATGTCTTCAACTCATTAATAAATGGCCAGAAGTTTTCCACTTTCTTTTAGTATATGTTTTTTAGTTATACATATTGGTAAGCCTAATTAATTAATAAATGGTCAGTAGGTTTCCACTTTCTTTTAGTATATGTTTTTTAGTTATACATATTGGTAAGCCTAATTAATTAATTAATGGTCAGTAGGTTTCCACTTTCTTTTAGTAGATGTTTTTTAGTTATACATATTGGTAAGCCTAATTAATTAATAAATGGTCAGTAGCTTTCCACTTTCTTTTAGTATATGTTCTTAGTTAGACATATTGGTAAGCCTAATTAATTAATAAATGGTCAGTAGGTTTCCACTTTCTTTTAGTATATGTTTTTTAGTTAGACATATTGGTAAGCCTAATTAATTAATAAATGGTCAGTAGGTTTCCACTTTCTTAAAAATGATCATTTCAGCAGTTATTCATGTTGGTAACTCATTTCTTAATGGTCAGTGGATTGCCATTTTATAATAAGATATCATTTTTGATAAATAAATATGAATAGTTCTGTCACTTTAAATGCTGTATGCTTTTAGCAGTTATACATGTAGGTAAATCATTTATAGATGATTTGAGAGTTCATTTAAACCTTAGAGATACTTATAGACAGTATTGGGTACTCAACACTACATACATAAGAGAAGATTCAACACTTTGTTAAACATGTTCAGTTAATGAATGGTGAGTATGATGACCAAAACATTCAATGTTGTTAGAGGATGCCTCCATTGTTCTACCAACCGAAGGTATTACGGTTACCATTTCACACCAGAGCGTTCACCACCATACTTGGACTATCACAGAGAAGTGGTAAGGTAAATATAAATATTTGCTCACTATTTAGCAAACACTACCAGTTGTTGCACTATTTTGAACAATACGATATAACTGTTTATAATGCATTTAAAAATGATTAAATAATCGTCAATAACATAACACACCTTTATAAACCCTTTCCTTATTGTAAAGTGTTACCGTTAAAAAGGTATATGTAGTATGTAATTCTGACCATTGTTTAACAATATAGAGCTCTTCTCTGAGGAAGCTTTTCTTTTATTCTTTTTTTACTGTCCGAACAGCAGTGTTCATATCGCAGCGACAAGACATGGTCCATCCTACAGTGGTTCTTCCATTAAAAATGTTGAGTTTATGCCACAACCATTTGTCGTAGATGGTGGCAGATTGTGGTAAATCGCGTCATTGTGGCAACAATGACATGCCATAGAATTCTGCGGCACCAGACAAGGAAGAACCACTGTAGCTGTCCAATATGGATTATTTTTCTCCCTTCCTCAGCAGACCTGGGATCAAATACTATCTGAAATCTTGGAAATAATATTAGCATTCACCTTAGCTATCCTTGAGGGCCAAGTTAAATCCCGCCCTGCTAAAGTATTTTATATTATGTCAAAAAGTATTTGAACCCAGGTCTGGTACTCCATAGTTAGGAGATTTCCAGGAGGAAGTCTACACCATGGTTTAGTCACTGTGTTTGACCCTGACCTTTCCTTCTAGCAATACTGAGGGGTTGTGTGTGTGTGTCCTGCTGAGATAACAGTGCCAATGGGTAAAGAGGTCCCATGCTTGGTGTCAAAGTCAGCCATTGATGTTAAAAAAAATCTCAAAGTTTGCCAAACACTTTCCAGACAGCTTATCTATGCTCTTCTATGTGTTCTCCCTGCCTGACCTTCTCCTCAGTCTGATGGAGAAAAGACGGTTTCTGGGTACTGTAGACGGTATTTTATTTCCTGAAGATTTTTGTCTTATATTCTTATTGGTGGCGTTCCAGGTCATCTTTATCACAGATGCCTTACACATCTCTGAAGATTGCTGTATCAAATGAATGTGGTTCCTAAGACATGAAACACCTATCCTGGCATTGTGAGATCTGATCATCAGTGCAGTGTGACCGCAAATTAGAATACCTGGAATGTAACCGTAACTGGAAAGTGAATTGGCTCTGAAACTACAAAGCCAAACATTTAATTGTCAACATCAATTCAAGAAATAAAAGGCCAAAGGAGAATTACTGTATCTGAGGGACAATTTTTTTCTTCTGCGTGTAGCTTGGTTTGGTGTGGTTTGTATAGTAATGCGTTTTCAGATCCCCTCTAGAGCAAAGTGTCAATTGTAACAATATTAGCCTTTCTGGCATGTAACAGCGAGAATAGCACACACACACACACACACACACACACACACACACACTAGAAAAACAGACAGAAATCTCTTCAAATAAAGTACATTGTTCCAATGCTACTTTTATTTAACAATATTTACATTTCAATTACCAACCTATTCATGAGTATGACCATTTAGATTCTGTACATTATCAGATTTAAACAAAACACTCCCTCTGGAACAGACAGTACCAATGGATGTCTGATCCTAGTAATCAGATCAGTGTGTCTGGGATCATCTCACAGTCCTACTGTGACATTTCAAAGGTCAAGCGTGAGAGGTCATCGATAGACACAAAATGCAATTTTGGCTTTATTGCAGAACTTTCCATTTCCCGTCGAGGATATGGAGAAACATGATTTTTATCCTTTAAAAGAAAACCTATGAAACAGATCACTGAACACAGCAGTGAACACACACACCGTAGCTCAATGACACCCACTCCCTCCCACCTTATCAATCCCTTTTTGCTGTTGAATAGCAAACTTGGAAGAGGACTGCACCGGCGCGACACTTAACACCCACTAGTCTGAGAAAAATGTTTTTGATATGCTTGTGTCATTTAATTATCCCCATTCTACCGGGGCCAGCGCAGGACAATTTTGCAGGATATTAACTTCCAACTAAAACTCTGGCTTGTAAAATTTGTGAGGCCAGTCAAGCAGGACTCGCAGGAGAGCCTTGAAGTAGGGATTCTTCCCACTCAGAGTAGTAGTAATACAGGCTTCAATGGGTCGAGTGAGAGAAAGAGAGAAGGGGGGAGTGAGGGGGAGATAGCGCCCCAGGACAGCAACACAATTTGACCAGACCGAATCACGAGAAAACAAAAAGATAATTACTTGACCCATTGGAAAGAATTAACAAAAAAACAGAGCAAAATATACTTAACAAAAATCTGAATGCAACCATGTAAATGATTTTACTGAGTTACAGTTCATATAAGGAAATCAGTCAACTAAAATAAATTAATTAGGCCCTATGGATTTCACATGACTGGGCAGGGGCGCAGCATGGTTACAAATCGTCTGCGGTTGTGAGGCCAGTTGGACGTACTGACAAATTCTCTAAAATGTTATTGGAGGTGGTTTATGGTAGAGAAATTAACATAGAATTCTCTGGCAACAGCTCTGGTGGCAATTCCTGCAGTCAGCATGTCAGTTGTACACTCCCTCAAAACTTGAGACTTATGTGGCATTGTGTTGTGTGAAAAAAGTGAACATTTTAGAGTGCCCTTTTATTGTCCACAGCACAAGATGTGGTCCTTCTGTAGCTCAGTTGGTAGAGCATGGCGCTTGTAACGCCAGGGTAGTGGGTTCGATTCCCGGGACCACCCATACGTAGAATGTATGCACACATGACTGTAAGTCGCTTTGGATAAAAGCGTCTGCTAATGGCATATTATATTATTATTAATTTACAAGATGCACCTGTGTTATGAGCATGCTGTTTAATAAGCTTCTTGATATGCTACATGGATGGAGTATCATGGCAAAGGAGAAATGCTCACTTACAGGGGTGTAAACAAATTTGTACACAGCATTTGAGAGAAATAAGCTTTTTGGGCATATGGAACATTTCTGGGATCTTTTATTTCAGCTCATGAAACATGGGACCAACACTTTGCGTTTATATTTTTGTTCAGTATAGAAAGCTATTTGGCCTTAAAACAGAGAATACACAGTGGCAGAATACCTGACCACCGTGACTAACCCAAGTTTAAGAAAAGCTTTGACTATGTACAGATTCAGTGAGCATAGCCTTGCTATTGAGAGAGGCTGTCATAGGCAGACATGGCTCTCAAGAGAAGACAGGGTATATGCACACTGCCAACACAATGAGTTAGAAACTGAGATGCACTTCCTAATCTCCTGCCAAATGTATGACCATATTAGAGACACATATTACCCACAGATTACACAGACACCCAAATAATATGAAAACAAATCCAATTTTGATAAACTCCCATATCTGTTGGGTGAAATACCACAGTGTGCCATCACAGCAGCAAGATCAAGATTTGTGACCTGTTGCCACAAGAAAAGGGCAACCAGTGAAGACCACAAACACCATTTTAAATACAACCCATATTTATGCTTATTTATTGTCTCTTTTATACTTTAAATATTTGCACATCGTTACAACACTGTATATAGCCATAATATGACATTTTAAATGTCTCTATTGCTTTGGAACTTTTGTGAGTATAATGTTTACTGTTCATTTTATATTGTTTATTATCCATTGCACTTGCTTTGGCAATGTAAATATATGTTTCCCATGCCAATAAAGCCCTTTGAATTGAATTGCGAGAGAGAGAGAGATGGAGGGTGGTGGGGAAGAGAGGGAGAAGAATGAGGGAGAGAGATGGAGAGGGTGAAAGAGAGACAAGCTACACATGGATTGCAGATCACATAGTTGTTGTCTGTATGTTGCCTATCACAACGATAGAAAATAGAGTGTATAGGTAATTTGGCTTTAATAACTGACATGTACAATATGACGGTAGTGCATTGGTGGTTGATAATTTGGTGATTGTTGAAGTGAGCGCTTGAATAATGGCTAACAAGGGTTAATGTATGTGGACAGACCATTTCAGCCAAGAGGTGGTGTATTATCATAACCCAGTTCATTTCCAGAGGCAACATGCCTCGCTGTGTGTTTTCTGCTCTACTGTGGAATTACCAGAAAAGGAGCTAGTGACCGTTTTTGTTGAAAACACACAGAAGGCACAGGTATGTACCAACTTCAACAGCCTATAATTTAATTTTTTATTTAACCTGTATTTAACCAGGAAAAGACCCTTGAGGTTAGAAACCTCTTTTGCGAGGGGGACCTGGCAAGAGGTCAGCAGGAAAAAGTCTGCGTGTAAATGCAACACTCAGTACAGTACATACAGTCACACACACACTCACCATCCCATTTTTCCTCTACTAATACCAGTATGTCAAATTAAATGTAGTCATTTGACCAATTTAAATTAAAGAACACATTTTATATTTTGCAATAACCAACTGGCAGTAAAATCAAAAACGCAAATCGTACCCATTGAGATTGAGTCTACATTGTCTTTAAAGTCCATCGTGTCTGTTCTGTGCACCATTTACCTTCTAGCTTCTGTCCAACCAGGTGTACAGTATCAAGAAACCTTGTATCTGATTGGCCAAGGACGTGTAGGTTGATGCAGTGCTATAGATTTCCCCCGGCAGAGTTGAGAGTCACCTCTCTAAGGACCTGACTGTCACTTTTTAGGAGGGTAACAATAGCTAGGGCGCCATGGTTACTGTACTGTAGTGGCGGCACAGGAGTTTTTAAAAGAGCATTCTGCAGTTAAAACAACAGCAAAGGTCACCCTATCATTTTTTAAATAAAAAGTTGAGAGATGGGGCTGGAGAAATGTAAACTCAAACTTCATAGACGTAGCTATAGATGCAAGGTCTGATCCATGAGCTGAAAATGATGGTTTTAACCGTGTATTGAGGCTAGACAGTGTTTGTTTACAATTCTATAAAGCTTATATTTGGGTTCTGACCATGTTCATTACAGCTACACGTGTCCCTTGTGGGGTCAGGAGGAGGCTTTGGGTGGTAGCTAGCTGTCTGGAAAACATCACTGATTGGCTGCAAACGTTAACGCCTCGATCACATATGTGTGCAACAAAAGTTAAACATTCCCCTTCTGCTTCCAATTCTGTCAAGCTGTCTAAGCACACAATTTCATAAATCCCACATATGAACCACAAAAAAAACACTGCAACTGCCTCTGCAAAACAATGCCGCAAGGCAAATGCAGCGTTCCATTGGAAATGAACGTACTACGAGTGTACCAAATCGCAATAACGCTGTTGATGTGATCGAGGCATAACCCTGCAGATATTAAAACATGTTGATTGATGCATACTGTGAATTTGGAGAACTGTAACCCATTGGACGAGTTTTACTTGTTGCTCTATGTTGCAAGCAAGTGCTGTGTTTTTGTGTGAATTGCTGGACGTGTGTATTCAACTTTCATTTTTTTAAATGACACCTTTCATGCAAATTAGGATTTGATTTGCTGATAAACAGTTAAGTGATTTGAAATTGATGAATGAGCAAAATATTGCTCTACATTTTCTATTCCACGACTGTGAACAAACACAAGGCTTAGTGATAACACCATTGCGAGGGAGAAACTAGAAATTATTGTTTACCCCCTCTCCTCTCCTCTTCTTCTGTTGTTAGCTTCAGACAGGCTCCAATGCCTCCAACAGTATCTATTAAAGCCCCTGATTGTTATCTAATCTTTACCTGGCGCTCGCTTGGAAAAGGCCTGAAGCTAATGACACTTGAGACCAGCACCACTTTCTATGGTTTTTCAAAGCATCTGCTCACTCAATACCTCCTGACGAAAACAAGAAAAGAGCCTCAATTTGTTTGTATTGAATTATAACTAATGACGTGCATAAATATTGTTTTGGTTTGTGGAGATGATGATTCTCTATGGAAGCAGCTGGCAGGACACTCAGCTGTAGTATTTGGTAGAAAGACTCACCAAGGTTCCGTAGAGATACACATCAATTAGATCAGAGATGCTAAATACAGATTGGAAATGAGATGAATGGTAGAGATTGAACCCTGTGGTGAGTGAAACTCAGTGGAGGCTCCTCAGAGGAGGAAGGGGAGGACCATCCTACTCAGTGAATTTCATAAAAATAGTGAAACATATTTAAAAAGTTTTTTAGATAAGACTATACTAAATATATTTACATCACCAAATAACTGATTAAAACACACTGTTTTGCAATGAATGTCTACAATAGCCTCAACAGCATTCTCAGGGGTAGCACCATGGTTTAGCAGGAGGACAGCTATTTTCCCTCCTCCTCTGGGTACACTGACTTCTATACAAAACCTAAGAGGTCCATGGTTCTCACCCCTTTCCATAGAGTTACACAGTAATTATGATGACTTGCGGAGGACGTCTTCTAACCTATCAGAGCTGATGCAGCATGAACTGACATGTTCTCCACCCAATCAAAGTATCATAAAATGAATCTAATACTGAAAACATAAGCTAGAGCTAGCTAACGCTGCAGTGCATAAAATGTGGTGAGTAGTTGACTCAAAGCTAGAGAAAGACAATAATTGAACAGTTTTGAACAAATCAATTTCTTTAAAAATTAAGGAGAAGCAGCAGAGAGAGAGCTAGATTTAGTTGTATTGATTTTTTTCACTTACTTAGCTAGCTAATGCAGCTAGCTAATTTAGATTACTCAAACACCCAGCTCAAATAGAGAGGAATGCTATGTATGTTAGCTAGCTGGCTAAGGCTATCCAACACTGGAACTCTTCCAAGTCAAGGCAAGCTTTTGGTTTTATTCATTTTTTTACTTTGGGGCCCACCAGTGTAACTGCTATACTACTTGCTGTACACTGTACTGCGTGATTGTAGTGGGTTTACTAATGCATTAGTTATAGTAAGCTATGTTGACTATGACGTCAGCTAATATGGTGACAACGATGTAGGCTGTGTGTAGTGGTTACTGCGGGTGATCAGGGGTATTCATTCTGATGATTCTGTTGAAAAATGTTTCTTAAACAGAAACAAAAGGAACGAAAGGGGATAGACCTACCTGAATTTGTCCAACAGAAACTCTAGTTTTGGTTGCAAAATGGAACGGAACTGTTTTATCTAATGATTATACCCTAGGTCAGCTAGATGCAGGCAAGAGTGCGCAAGATGGTATTGAATCTGTCACTATCTTTCACCTTGATTACTCCAATTTGTGACTGGACATATGCACGTAAGTTATACACTTACATTTGTAAGCTAGGTTGTAGCAACCTCATAATGGGTACAGGGAGTATTTGAGTATCATGAGGTAGCCTAAACCTATCAATGTTACATTGAGCTGGGTGAATGGAATATGAATGACAGTCATTCAATATACTCTAATAGATATGAGGCCATGCTCATTAAAGAAAATGTGTAATGAGCACATTTCACAAATATTTATTTATATATATTCTTTCCCTTATTTAACTATGCAAGTCAGTTAGGAACTAATTATTTTTTACAATGACGGCATACCAAAAGACCGTCATTGATATTAAATAATAATAAATAAAATACTACATAAAGAGAGACCTAAGACAACAACATAACATGGCAGCAACATATGACAACACAGTATGGCAGCATGACACAACATGACAACAACATGGTAGCAACACTAAACATTAGTGGGCACAGACAACAGCACAAAGGGCAAGAAGGTAGAGACAACAATACATCACACAAAACAGCCACAACTGTCAGTAAGAGTGTCCATGATTGAGTCTTTGAATGAAGAGATTGAGATAAAACTGTCCAGTTTGAGTGTTTGTTGCAGCTCGTTCCAGTCGCTAGCTGCAGCAAACTTAAAAATACCAGCGACCCAGGGATGTGTGTGCTTTGGGGACCTTTAACAGAATGTGACTGGTAGAATGGGTGTTGTATGTGAAGGATGATGGCTGCAGTAGATATATCAGATATAGGGTAGTTAGGCCTAAGAGGGTTTTATAAATAAGCATCAACCAGTGGGTCTTGCGATGGGTACCCAAACCTGTAAATGCTGTAAATTACTAACTATAATTAATTATAATAATTATATTGCTGACAATCAGTGTCCAGTAAGATACAGATCTATAATACATGACAATATTTCACATTTAACTTGCACACAATGAAAATACCACCTTCCCAACATGCACAAGCTGAGGTTACTAATTACCACAATAACACAGACATACATTTTCATAATCAAAATGGCATTACTTCACAGAATTCCAACCAGTGCAAAAGGTATTTTCATCCGATGATATTCTCTTGCCTTATTGCATTCCCCATTAATAAGGAGGAGACCCTTAGGATGCATCCCAAATGGCACCCAATCCCTTTATAGTAAACTACTTTAGTCAAAAGTAGTGCACTAGTCTATACAGGGAGCCACGTGAGTCCCAAAGGGCTCTAGTCAAAAGTAGTACAGATTATAGGGAATAGGGTGCCCTTTGGGATGCATACTTACTATCCAGCTCTGGGCTAAAAGAGAAACATCGATACTGCAGGAATAACATTGGAGTGTTTATTCAGAAGAAGATTCATCCCTGATAGCCCCTCCTCGAAAATGAAAAGAAGAGTGGGAAAAGAAGAGAGAGAGGGGAAGATAAATAAAAAACAAGAGGAAATTTGCAGGAATCCCATCTGAGATTCCATCCCTGATGGCTTCCTCTTCCTGTCAAGTCAGACGAGAAATTAAGCCAGAGAAAATTAACTCCTGATACGGCCATGGCGAATTAGACAGTGCGAGAGAGGGTGAATTGAATTGGAGAGAGAGAGAGAGAGAGAGTTGGAAGGAAGGGAAGAAAAAAAAGAAAGACAACCAACGATACACACTTTAAGGATTCCAGCCTTGTCATTTTAAATGTTCTGCTCTTTGGACATGCTTGTATTCAGTTTCCACTACATCTATTGCTCAAAACAATCCTAATTAGACAATCTGGACTTATTTGCATAATTTAATCATAAATACTCAGTGATACATAGTTCCAAATGCATTTGTAAAATTATCTTTTCATCCTTGGGGCAAAAGTATTAATATGATTAGGCAATACATTTTTTTTTAAGAGGGAGGAAATAGTGGAAAACCAGCAAGTGTGCACTCTTTTTAAACTCCCCAGCTTTGGGCTATATGAAAAATTAATTAATTTAGCAGGAATATCAATTTCTCTACATGACCATATTAGACTGAGCACGGGTTAGGGCCCCGGCATTCGTTCTCCAATCAGGAAATCTCATCTGCTCTCCTCTAACTTCTGTCACTAGCGTTTAGCATCTGGAACAAACGCCAGTGACTTCTGCCATGGTTCCCTAAATGTACCAGTAATGTGATGGAGACGGGTGACTAAAGACAAGCCCGAGATAACTGAGCTTGGGGCAGAGCTCGGGGAAAAAAAGAAAGAGTAGAGCCAAAATGTGTCGGACAGGTGTGGATCAGACAGGGCAATATCACTGTTAATGAAACTAGTTGAATCCAGTTTGAGAATTATATTTGATGGATGGAATTAATAAAATATATTTCAAGTAATTTCAACTTAAAAAAGAAAAACTTAAATTACTTCAATGTATTTAAGGAAAATTCACAATGGAAAATCCTTATATTAAAACAGGTATGTTGCAGTATGTTGCATAATGTTTTTGTAGTACTTAATAATTTGTTAAAAGGATCTGGCATCCTGGACACAACGGTACTTGTGCTACTATCCAGTGAAAGCATGCAAATAGGCTGAGAGTCTGGACAGCTTCTTCATCCAATAGGAAAATGAACAATGCAAGCCTCTTTGCCATGAAAATAAGCCTAAATCCAGCAATGATATTAGCCAAATATCAAACGAACAAAACCTTCCCTTTAAAAAGATAGAATGTCAAATTTGTTTGAATAAGCATTCCAAATGTTCACATATGAATTTGTATTTTTTAAGAGATGAAGAGCAAACGGATATAACTTTTCTGTATTTGTGAACAATTGATCAGGATAATTATTTAAATATCACTAAGGATATAAATATCAGTGCTAGATATCTACACTTATGAAAGACAAGTTCATAAAACAACTGTGGTTTTCAAGCAGACTCCAATTTGTTTGCATAAAAAAACACCAAGCCGCCATCTGCCAGATGAGCCGTTGATTTGAGCATGCAGCTAATTAAATTCAACAGTGCTGACAATACATAGAAAAGGAAATTATAACTATTTATTTTCTATCCTTAAGAACAACACAGTGCGAGAGTGGGATTTCAATGGGACTTTCACTTTCAAGAAAGTGCTTGAGTGAAATTGTGTTCTTAACAAACCTTTTAACATCTTTCACTCTCTCTCTCTCTTCCTCTTTCTCTAGTCAAGCATCTGTCACTCTGCTGTTTTGAAAGTTATTATCGCCTCGACTCCCTCGTGAATGTGGTTGCCGGGGTGACAGGTTCCTTAGCACCCACAGACTGGGGAGTGATTTTAATCGGATCCAGAAATCTCCACTGAGTACCTGTAAACACAACTGTGCCTCGTCGAAAACAAATATATTATAAGAGAGAGCGCAGCCAAGAGAGGGAGAATGGAGAATGAGTGAGTGAGAGAGAGAGCGAGAGAGAGCGAGCGAGCGAAGAGGTTAGAGGCATTAGACAAGCTGGCACCCTTAGTGCCAAGCTCATACTGAGCACTAAACAAAACAATTACATTAATTTGCAAATATGTTTGTTTAGGTGTAAACATGCCAAAATAAGAGGGTGTGAGGAATAGCAAGAAATAGAGAGAGAGAGAGGTGACATAAAATACACTATCCTATCAATACCACGCTACCATATCATTGAACCTTAACCTCACCACCATTCATCTAACATCACAGATAACAGAACAGGAAACATTTGACTCTTAAAAAAAGGCTTTTCTCATGGGCCTGGTGTCTTAATACTGTACAGTAAGGGGAAGGAGATCTGAAATATTAGCTGACCTAGGATCTGTGTCTGTGTGAAGGAGGAGCAAAAGGGGCAGTGGTAATCAATCTGGGGTCACGGTGGGGATATTATAACTGATCTAGGATGAAGGATCAGTGTGAAGGATCAGAGTGGTAGTGTTAGACGGGGGTGATAGAAGGCATATTACTACTGACCTAGGACGTGTGTCTGTGTGAATGAGCGGAAGGGGCAGTGGTAATCTGGGGTCACAGTGGGCAGTGGTTTACGTAAAAATATGGAGTAGCCAGCTAAATAGTAAAAGTAGCCAGTCAGGCAGTTCTGGGCTGACCCAGGGGGGCATGCCACCTGAAAATAACTGCTCTATTTTAGAGGCCTCAGATACATTCCAATGCCTTGACTCCATCCAGAATACACCACTAAATAATTGAATACTTTAATGACTTTACCTTCCAGATTGATAGAATTAGTAGTGGTATCGAGTATAAAGACATTACAATAAAGATTATTGAACGGCATTTGTATGAATGTATGAAATGTATGAATTCAGTACGTTGTTAGTCGTTTTGGATATGGTCTAGGCCTAGGCCTATATTATCAGGACTATTTTCTAAGTTAGATTACCTTTTTTAACATTAAGCCGGTCTTCTCTTGAGATTAAAGTCATATTTAGAGTTTTACTGCAATATATGAATTGCCACAATGATTTTGTTCTTCAAATAATGTATTTTATTGGCTCTGCTGCTGTGGACACTTAAAGGAAAACATTTTGTAATTTGGGTGAACTACCCTTTAACAGTTTGGCCTCTGAGTAGGATTGTTGTCACTGAGCTGGTAGAGTTTCAGACCTGTCAATCAATCACTGTGGGTGGGACTTTTGAGGGAAGGCGGTAGATTAGTAATCTAGTTGAAAAACTAGTCTATATAATTTATTGTGGCAAAAACCAAATCTAGTCTTTAGGTTATTTTTGTGGCAAAAACCTAAGAAAAAAAGTTTGTGTTCTATCAAGTGTTTAGAAACGGTTTAGAAACAATACAGAATTGAATGGAAAATGGATTTAAGGATGCACATATTTTCTCCCTCCACCGGGATTTTTTTTTGACAGCACACAAAAATAACACAGGTACCGAGAGGCGGGACAGACAACAGATTAAAATTAGCTTAGTTAATTAATGAAGTGTGAAAATGTGTCTGTTATCGGTTATTTAGCCGATGAGTGAGAATATTATAATTGACCTATGATCTGTGTCTGTGTTAAGGAGAAAAAGGTGCCGTGGTAATGGTGGGGATATTACAACTGAATCTGTGTCTGTGATCAGGAGTGGTAGTGCTGGACAGGGGTGAGAGAAGGAATATTACTACTGACTTAGGATCTGTGTCTGTGTGAAGGGGAATGAGGGGCAGTGGTAATCTGGGATGACAGTAAGAGTATAACTGAGCTAGGATTTGTTTATGTGTGAAGGAACAGGGGTGACAGTAGGAACGTATCATTACTGATCCAGGATCTGTGAAAGAGAAGGGGCAATGGTAATCTGGGGTGAGAGTAGGGATACAACTGACTCAGGATTTGAATCTGGCAAGAGTCCCTTGAAAGTACATGAAGGAAAGGCAAATAAATCATTGCACTCTGCACGGAAATAGATACAGTAGCCTATATGCAGCTCGTCGAGACGTTGACATTGGAGATGGAAGGCATCCGACCTATAGGATATCACACAGCAATGAAAGCAAGCACACCAATAATGTATCAACATGACCATATTACTTGAGTAAACATAGAAAAAGTGAACTGTCAAATAAAGTGCCACCAACAACACACCAAATTACATACCCAAAACATATTCTAACATACTCAAAAAGTTGTAAGCTAAAGTGAGCATAATACATATAGTGGCAACATTTATACCCAAGGCCACATCTTGGTCAGACATCAGACGTAACATTGCATGGGCCCAGAAGGGATGCCGTGTCACTATTTACCCAGTGGCTGAATTGAGTCTGTTGTTTTAACCCCTTAACACTTGTGGAAATTGGATTATATGGGATAGGGACAGATGTAAATGATTCTAACGGAAGAACTATAAAAAGCATATGCATGACAATGGTTGTAACTGAAAGAGAACACTTTGTAGATGATGGGGAAATTATCAGACTAAAACTGAGGACACAACAGTTCACCTAACGCGACTGAATCCAAACATTACGCTGTTGATTTTATGTGCATTTTACATTTGCTGTACTTTTCACAGCATTTGTCAATAACTAAATCTGAAAATATTCTAGATACATTTAGTAACATAATAGTAACATAATAAATAGGTGTAGGTGAAAGATACGAAAAAACAATGATTACAGTGAGTGAGAGGTCGAACTTGTGCCGCCGAGAAATGTTGATACCGTTAATGGCATAAGTTTTAATATATGGTAATGTGAAGTGCACATTTGGACATGTGTGGTTTGCTGTATTTACAACCTTTGCAATGAAGGTCTACAGTAGCCTCAGCAGCAGTCTGACATGTTGTGAACCCAATCAAAGGATCAGAGAATGAATCTAGTACTGAAAGCATACTTTTTTATTCTACATTTATTTAACTAGGCAAGTCAGTTAAGAATAAATTTGTATTTACAACGATGGCTTAGGAACAGTGGGTTAATTGCCCTTGAACAACAGATATTTACCTTGTCAGCTCGGGGATTTGATCTGGCAACCTTTTGGTTACTGTCCCAACACTGTAACCACTAGGCTACCTGCCACACCCATAAGCTATAGCTCACTAGCACTGCATCAAATGTGGTGAGTAGTTGACTCAGAGAAAGAAAGACAATAGTTGAACAATTCTGAACAAATTAATCTCTTCCAAAATAAAGAGAGGCAAAAGAGAGAGTGCGAGGTAGCTACAATATATTTTGCAGAATATATTTTTTCACTTTCACTTACTTAGCTAGTGTCAAATGCAAATAGCTCGTCTAGCCTACTCAAACACCCAGCTCAAACATAGAGAGATGCTATATTCGCTAGCTGGCTATGGCTATCCAACACTTGAACTCTTCCAAGTCAAGGTAGTCTTGGTTTTGTTATTTTATTGCCACCGGGGCCTGCCAGTGTAACTACTAAACTGATTGCTACTGACTACACTGTACGGCATGATTGTAGCGGGTTTACTAACGCGTTAGTTCTAGTAGCTATGTTGACTATGACGTGACAACGTTGTAGAATGTGTGTAGAGTTTAGCAGTCATGATATGAAGGTTAGGCTTGGAAAGGTTTTTTCGCCTGGTAACTGACAGCTGATGTGTTATGCACTGAAGTCCACAAGCAAAGGGATAAGGTGAGCGGAGGAGAGCACGTAGATAGTTGCGAGAAGGAATTATAAATACAACAAGCTGTTTATACGTATCTGGTATGAAAGTGAACTGTGTTTGCTCGTGATCAGGTGTGTATTCCTTCTGCTGATTCTGTTGAAAAACGTTTCTTAAACAGAAGCAAACGGAACGGAACAGGGATAAATATTTGCAACTGTTGGACTAATGATTGCACCCTAGACCAGCTAAATGCAGGCAAGAGTGTGCAAGGAGATATTAAATGTGTCAATGTCTGTCACCGTGATTACTCAAAATTCTCTCGACCTATGCACCTACATTGTAAACTTTCATTCATATGCTAGGTTGTATAAACTTCATGATCGGTACAGGGAAAATTACAGTATCATGTAGTAGCCTAAACCTATTGATGTTACATTGAGCTGGGTAAATGGAATATGAATGACAGTCATCCAATATGCTGTAATAAAAATAAGGCCATGCTCATAAAAAAAGAATCATCCTCCTTCATCTTAAACGTCACGGACCACCACTGGTTAAGGACTATTTTGAACACCATAGTCACCGAAAATCACCACTGTATGAAAGAATATAACGTCATTGTGAAAAGGACTTTGGATAAAAAAACAAAACTACGTCAGGCCACTGCACTAATGTTGAATAAACTGTATCATTGTCCTACATGGGCCTACTTTTTTGGTGGACTAAAAAGCTACAATGGGCTACATTGCTCTAAATTACAACCCTGACTGAGCTCCAAACAACAGAAATAGGTCAACCAAGTTATGTTAATACAAGTTACTCTTCTTCTTTAGAAGTTAGCACCTGACTAGGCCTATATCCAGTGGACATATGCCTCTGTTTCAAACCTATGATGTAATTCTCCAAATGGGACAGGGTGTGTGTGTGTCTGGCCGTCCGTCCGTTCCCCACCTCCCCATTCACAACCCAATGAGTTCAACCACACACTCAGAGAATAAAGGGCGGAGAGGTGAAACTCATTGGGGATAGGAACCAGAGTGGTCTAGAACTGCTCCAGAACTCTATCTGAAGGGGAGGTCACAGTTTCTGTTAGGTTTGTGTAAATGCTGATTGATAAGAAAGGGTAAGGTTAATTGATTGTGTGTGAATGTGAATAGGGTGTAGGATAAAACTAGTGTTAAGGCCAGATGTAGAGATAAAATGTGGAAATACAGTAGTTTATGAATCCATTGGTATCAACATGTAGACACAGCATATCCAAATAGAGCATTGAAAAGAAGTTCAAAACACTGATGAAAGCTGATAACATCATTTGATAAAAGCAATGCATTTTCAATCCTAATAAATACCTAACGATCTTCAGTATACAGGGCCCATACACATGGTCAAATGTCAAAATGCTATGTTTGCATATTCTGCTATATACATTGCAAACATTGATGTGTCTTCCTCAGAATTTATTGTGAGCAAATTCATATGTACTTTCAAAAAGTAAATAACCTTCAGTGCATTATTTTCAGAATATTGATTCAGTAGCAGCAAACAACAAAATACTTTTTCTTGATTATACTGCAAATAACTGAATATTTTAATTCAGAAATGTAACCTTATGTGAACCCACCCATAAATTCCTATTTGTTTGTGACAATAAAATGTGTGTGAGTCCATCCGCATATTTGTGTTTATGCAAGCAAGTGTGTCTTACAGCAAAGTGTAATGAAATAATTATCTTACACACTCAACATCATCCTCAAATACACCAGTAACATTGAGCCTAACAATGGCGCCTAAACGTAACATTGCGCCCAGATAGTGTTGTTTATACATTTTACATTTATATTTTACATTTTAGTCATCTAGCAGATGCTCTTATCCAGAGTGACCTACAGCTTAGCGCATTCATGTTAAGGCCTCAAGGACTCTCTCATAACCGCCATAAAATATGTATCTCTGCTCATGTTAGACTTTCCATCATATTTGCATTTACAGCTCATTTCGCAATGGCAGATCAATATTAAATCAATCAACAGATTAGATGGCATATTTGGCCTGATTCAACCCATCCTATCAGATTGAGCAATACATCACAGCATATGAGCAACAGCACACTAAAAATGGTTTTAAATCAAAAATAGATCTCTACCCAAATCTGTCGCCCATAAAATCCTCCTACACATTGGCATGGCTGGCAAAAGAAAGTGTATTTTGTAATGATCCTATGAAAAGTATGTATTAATCTGAAGATGAACAGTATATTAATCTATTTAAATCAAATTATTTTAATTCTCTATGGTCTAATGTTTTAAAATGTTGTTTACTTAATTTAAAGTTCAAAGACTTTTAAATGATTGCCCCTATGGCTAGGACAGTTGATATAGGATAACCTACTTTTATTTCAATGTCATTTAAAAATAAAGTAGGGTTAATGGTGAGCTTAATTTAGAGTGGAAATGTGGTAATGCTCACACACAGAGTTGCGGACCTGACTGTAGTATACTTGACTATATACTATAGTAATTACTGTTTTTGTGGACTGTAGTATACTGTGGTATTTACTGTAGTATTTTTGCAGACTGTAGTATTTAATATACTGTTTTTGAAGACATTACTGTAGTAATGTAGTGTTTTGGATTTGTTATATTTTAAAAAACAGTGGGGGCTGTGTCCTTAAAAATAAAACTACTGGACAAAATACTCAAAGAGCAAATTTTCCATAACCTGTAGGTCATGTAGGGTTGAGGTCTTAACATATACTTCAGGCCATCTGCTCTTTTCTATAACCTGTAGGGAACATAATATAATCTATACTTGGCATGTAGGTGTCTCAGTTATGGGTGGCACAAATTTGGATACGGGGAGGGTAATGGACAGGGTCTATGCAAATTAAAATACTGTAGTATACTACTGTAGTGTTTTTGAAGACATTACTGTAGTATTGACTGTAGTGTTTTTGAAGACATTACTGTAGTATTGACTGTAGTGTTTTTGCAGTCTGTTGTATACTTGAGCAATAAGGCCCGAGTGGGTGTGGTATATGGTAAATATACAATGGCTTAGGACTGTTCATTAGCACGAGGCAACGGGAAGTGCCTGGACACAGCCCTTAGCCCTGGTATATTGGCAATATACCACAAACCCCAGAGGTGCCTTATTGCTATTAGAAACTGGTTACCAACGTAATTAGAGCAGTAAAAATACATTTGTCACACCCGTGGTATACGGTCTGATATACCATGACGTATGTCAGCCAATCAGCATTCAGGGCTCGAACCACCCAGTTTATAATGTAGTATTCTATAGTAAACTCCTATTTTTTCATGTGTGAGCTTTCCCTCCAGGCAATGGTTTTCAACTTGCTGTGGGTTTTGGACACTTTAATTTCAGGCCATGAAAAAGTCCTCAAGTAGCCTAATTTAGTAACACTTTCAAATGACTAAAATGTGACTGTTGCGTTTTAACATTCGTTTGGGTTGAGCAAGTCACTGACAACTCTTTGCAATAATAATAAATTCAATTGCCATCAACCTGCCACAACTTTTTCGAGCGGTGCGCCCTCGCCATGTCCATCTGTGTTTCCCTGTTTAGCCTACTAAAAACTCCATAACAACATATGCCTATTATCAGATTTGGCACAATAGAGTACTACAAAAATGACCTAAAGTTCAGTCATTGCAGCTAAATGACACCTGAAACATATGACTTCCACAAAATGGAAAATGTCTCCCCCTTCCTGTGTTACAGCTTTTCAACCTTGACGCCTTCTGCTTGCGTAAAACCTATACATCAAATTAGCGTCCCTCGTCTCCACTCACCTGGCATTGGTGCAGTCATTGTACAAAGTCTCGAAGTCTTTTCTGGAGATGAGTTTGCAGCGATTGACTCCTGGCTGGATGGCCCCTAGACCTCGCAGGATGCGGACCTGCTCCACATTGCACACCACCGGTGTGATCTCCAGTCTCTTCAGCTTGGTGTACACGGTGTGCAGTCCTCCGACCAGGTGCTTCAGAAACAGATCGAACGCCTGGGGCAGGCAGATGAGTTCGCAGCCGTCCACGGTGAAAGACGCCACCTTCGCCCCCCGCAGTTCTACCATTTTACACTCGTTGTTCTGCGGGGTGTTTTCAACAGGCGACGGGGTCGAGTAGACTGGCTTGCTGGGCAGAGTCCCGGTCGAGATGCCGGGGCTACTGTTGGCGAGGAGTTCCGAGCGGAACAGGTTCTGGCCGGATGGGCCCACGGAGGGAGACGGGGAAGAAGTTGTTGACGGCGGGGACGTGGTCGCGGAAGGAGTGGAGATCGAAGGCGTCTGGACCAGAGGGATTGGCTGGATCAAAGCAGCCGGTACGGCCATTGTCACCTAGGGGAAGAAGAGTAAGTTCAAAGTATAAAAACCACTCCTGCGGAAAAAAGTGCGGCAGTCGAGGAACTCCAAATGAAAGATTCCACGGGAGTTTAGCTCCTCTGATGAGTTGGGGAGTAGAAAGAGATGCTGAAAATAGGTGGTGAGTGAGGGTTTGGGCTGAGCGCGGTGGGACAATGATCAAAGATAGAAGGCGGAATGACAGGAGGAGAATGAGCAGATAAGTGCGGCTCCGCATATGCTCTGTTGATGAGTTGTGGTTGTCACAAGGTACAGAGAGGGAGGAGCTAAGAGACAGTGGAAACCCTTGAAGAAAAGACAGACAGAATTTAAATATGATTATCATTTTATTGAACCTTTATTTAGTTAGGAAATTATTACAAGTCATTGTATCATATTATATAACACGTCATTATTTTATATGGCTTTCTTTAATCTAAAACATGTTTTTGAGATGTTGCATATCATACGTAATCGCATGCGTCAAGGGACATTGAGTGCAAATACAGTGAAGGAAGGGAGACCGGGATTGATTGTAACACTTTTTAAGTGACTGTTAAGTAAACATATTAACTGACAAAAGTAGCCCTACTTTCACGCAATTATCGCCTGTCTTCTTTAAATGCACTTTTGTTTGAAAACTGAAATCAATCAAACATATTATACCTTTTTAGATTGGTTTATATTTACAAATCACAGTTCAGTGCAATTATGTCAATTAAATTCTGCATCAGCTATGAGCATCTGGGAGACCGGCAATCCCTCCAGAATGGTCAAGCGCCATGCAACAGCTTTTTTGCCCATCGTCCTCATTCACCCGGCGCCCGCAATAGGCGGTTTTGTCAAGCATCAGCCGTGCTTCTACGGTTCATGTGTGGATTTCCTAACAAAGCCCACCCGCCCTCTCCCGACCAGTGACACTACAGCTGCCAATCAGAAGAAATACGATTTTTTTCGCTATCAAGCCAGGGCATGCCTACCCCCTGTCACCACTTATTTTTTATTTATTTATAGATTTTTATTATTTAAGATACATTGGATGCCATTTGAAAAATGTTTGTGGAAAAGTACTGTAAATGATTGTGTGTGTGCAGTATATATCAGATAATGAGGGCCAGTCCTGGTCACCTGGATCCACTGGTGATGACCAATCCAAATCCAGTCAAATCGAATTTTATTGTCATGTATTTGCAGGCTTCTCACACAGTGCAATTGTGACAAAAGTGACATAGTAAATCAAATAAGTAACATAGAAAAGCAGTCAAATAACTGACATTGCATTTACATAACACTAAGAAAACGACTAAAGCAAGTATGAGGCATGCAGATAAAAAATACAAATAAAAACTTTCGGGATAGTAGTATGGACATTGTTTGCCCATGTACATTGTGAGTGGAATAAGGTACACACCATACAGCATAGTTATATGAAAGTATATACATTAGTAGCGCAGTGAGGTGACATAAGAAGGGTGTAGCTTTGAGACAGGCGGTCCGATACTTGAAGTTGACCCTCACTGCATCAAATCCCTCTTCCTTGTGCGCAGTTGCCTCCCACCTTCACAATCGGAGGTCCCTTTCAGGTAACGGGTGACACGAATCTGGACCCCCTCATCTGTGGCATCCCAGGTTGCAGGGTTCTTCTGAATGGCTACTATACACAAATAAAGAACATTGAGTTACATTTGAATCTGCTCAAAAGTAGAGAAAACAAGTGTAACTCATTTAATAATATCAAAACTTACTGTGACGAATGGTCTTCAGAAACAAGTCCCTGAAACAGCCCTTATTCCCTGCCCCAGTGCAGGTTGTGGCGATGTAAAAACGTCTCGACAGAATGGAAGGTAGCAATCGCCCCACTGTCGACCTCAGGTCTTGGCACCCATTATTTTATATACAGTGTTCTGTCATTGAATGCGGCCCAAACTTGGCACCGTTGTAGTCTCTCACTTCTGGCCCTGTTTGAAACAATAATGTTACATTGAAATGAAGTAAATACTGTGCAAGAAAGAACAGATAGGCAAAGTCTCATCTGGTCTAAGTGAATGTGACGTTACATACCTCCATGACTATCACATCCACATGGAGTGGTGAATACAATGCCTGCCACGATTTACGATGGAGTTGAGAGGCGACTAGTGTGGTCGGATTTCAGCACCAAAAGAATAGCCCACATTTACACATGACAAAACCACAACAAATGTAAGGTATTTATAGAAACAAAAACAAAAGCTTGCAGTCCCCAAATTTAAAATTAGACAAATTCCTTGCTATTGTCTTTAAGTGATATGGCCAGAGAAGCCGGTGTTTGGAGGATATATTGGCACGGGTGTTGGCAAACCATGCCAATATATCCTCCAAACACCGGCTTCTCTGGTATTATCACTTTTATATAGTGGGTTACCAACATATTCAAATAATGATTGACATATTTTCATTAAAAACGTTATTTTGTTGAATTTATTCATACTATTTCATCCTTCCACAAAATATAGTCCTGACACAAATCTAGAGTTGCTACCCAATCCGGCTGGTCCTTCGTTCTATCGGTTTGGTTGCCAAAGATGCATCCCAGTCATTCAGTCTTATTGTTCTGTATCCATGGACGCGACCCAGTCATTCAGTCTTATTGTTCTGTATCCATGGACGCGACCCAGTCATTCAGTCTTATTGTTCTGTAATCCATGGACGCGAGCGACCCAGTCGTTCATTCTAAATGTTCCATTGCCATACTGGCTACCCTTGCTTGGTAGCTAGCCAACTACGGCTAATTTACAGTCACATCAAACAGAGCAGCCAGAATAACAACAATAGCAGCATTTGCATTTGTTTAAGCTGTTTTCTCGTGACATTTAATGGATGCATCCATAACAATGAGCTAATGAGGCAAGATTTCGCCTGGTATAGAACATGTGCTCTCTCGTCAGGGCACTTGTTCAGAGGAGCTAGCCAACCACACGTCTAACACAATCTTTTCAAACGGAAGCTGGAAAGACTTAGTTTTGTTTGACCTTTTTTCAATTGACATTTCTTTGTATATATACATAAAAATGATGCCAGCTGATTCATGATTTAGACTGCCTGAGAAACGCTCCCTGCCTGTCTGTCAGACTCCCGGCATATTCATTACTATGGGACGGCAGGAGATCGAATTTGAAAATTGAAACAATGTTGCAAATGTCAGTGACAGGCAGCAAGGTTTATACAAATCTCAGCTAAATGTTAGTCTAAAAGAAATGTGGGATAATGTCTAGATGCTTTTTATAGTGGAGATCAAGTATATAAAGTGCCGGGCTATGTTTATGAGAAAGTGGATTGCGCAGTCAGATGGAAGTGAGTAATTAGGCATTTTAACGTCATAAATTTAGCTGGTGGTAACTTGTAGAATAGACACCGGCTGGAATGTGGGTTTAACCAACCAGCATTCAGGATTAGACCCACCTGCAGTATAATTAATATTAACTCATGGCTAGATGGCTTTCCTTGGGCGTGTAGGTGTTTTCTGATTGGAGGCTAAATGCCAGAGATGCAAAAGCAGCCTGACAAGGGCGTATAGCGGTCCTATGAGTGGGGGCTACTCGGCAGAGATCATGTCTTGAATGGCAAAGTCTTTTCACCTGCTGGTGGTAGGAATTTATAGCTTTGGGTGTAGGGAAAGTGGAAAATAGCAAGCAGGAGGACATTGTTTGTGTACTGGGTAGGTACTTATTGGATCTGAAGACGGTTGTCATAAATGAGTACTCTGTGACAGGTGAAGTGTGAAATTGACTGATAAAACGGATTGCTTCCCATACATTCACTTCCCTAAACTTAACACCTCTTAAAGAGGAGCTTTTGGAAGTTAGTAATGCATGATGGGAATCAGGTGTCACATACATCAACATAAGTATATTGTGACGAATGAGATAAGACTAAGATAAAAGTTGTGTGACACACTTAACTGTAGGATGGAGATGCAGAGCTGTATCTTAAAAAGTTAGACAATATATAATAACACATCTCTAGTGTTAATTATTTACACACACTGTATGTATTTATAATTCAATCATCAGAAGTATGTTGGTATTAATGTACAGCCAACTTGATTTCCAAGCTTTCTTTCCATTACTTTACAAAATAGCCAAGCAACATATTGTTTAATGAATGTATCCCACCAACAGGAAACCAAAAACCATTCTTGTACTGTATTTGTATTTGTTTTGATGTAATTACATTTTGTAACAATAAAATAAGTTCATAAGCAAACTGCATTGATTGTCATCTATACATGCAATGCACAATCATCAATAAGTAACACATAACGGTCAAATTGAATAACTTTAATTTATAACCCATTAGTAGACATTAAAATGTATTGTGCATGTGTAAATGGTTTATTAAATGTTGTATTTATTTAACCTTTATTTAACTAGGCAAGTCAGTTAAGAACAAATTCTTATTTACAAGGATGGCCTAGGAAGGGGCAGAACATACTTTGAGTTAACACCAAATGCATTCTAGTTGTGTTTCAGATCAGCTTTAAGATAAGCAGTGTGCCTTTTAAAAATTATAATTTAGGGAAAGAGGGGGCTTGTAGTGTAAAATCAATAGCTGCTTAAAAGTCTTAGCCAGGCAACCTATTTGCCCTTTATGTCGCTAACCTTTTGCTTAAATATGCACCAAATTAAGATTTCATTATATACAATAAATGTCACAATACTGTTTTTTGTTGCTCTTGATGTTAAATTTAACCTATTTAACTAGGCAAGTCAGTTAAGAACAAATTATTATTTACAATGATGGCCTACACTGGCCAAACCCGGACAATGCTGGGCCAATTGTGTACCGCCCTATGGGACTCCCAATCACAGCCGGTTGTGAAACAGCCTGGATTCAAACCAGAGTGTCTGTAGTGTGGCCTCTAGCACTGAGATGCAGTGCCTTGGACCGCTGCGCCACTCGGGCGTATGCCCACTATTACATTTTTGTGCATGGGTTAACTGCAAATCATTGCGTTTGTAATATCTTTCTAAAAAAAAATCACTCTAATTAGCTTTCTTGAAGAGGAGAATAAAAGAGGAGGGGGGGAATGAAGAAATGATGTAACCGCCTTGGCAAGCTGTATGGGCATTTCCTTATCAATCAGACCCTTTATCAAAACACAGTGCCCTTAGAAGAAGAAGAAAAACACCATGTTTTGTGTGATACCCACTGTTATTCTCAATCCAATGCAGCTGTCCAGTATGTACTGTGGTGTTAGTGCCTGTAGCTCTATCATACCTCATAAGCCTTCACATGAGATTTTACCAATTGTAGACAACATGGTTTCTCTGTATATTTTCTTTATGTCAAACCTTGAAAAGTTGTACAAGAGCTTGAAATGTATCAGTGCACGTGTCACGCCACGATCTGTTTCACCTGTCTTTGTGATTGTCTCCACCCACCTCCAGGTGTCACCTGTTTTCCCCATTAGTCCCTGGTATTTACTCTGATGTTCCCTGTTTGTCTGTTGCTAGTTCGTCTTGTCAAGTCAACCAATGAAGATTGATATGTTTTTTTGTTAGAATTAAAGTAGAATTACAGTAACTGACTGTGGAAAACATGTGATAATGTTGTCATTTCTCCCTACTACAACTAGCAGGTAGAACAGTGTTGCAATGATCAACCCTGACAACCGTCATGGCATGTACTTGGTTGCCAGTCTTGCCAAGAAAATTAGTGTTGCAAAGAAATGAGTACTGTCCAACTGTAATCACCTCAAAAGACTTCTGCATGATCAATGACACCATATAATGTTTGATGTAGTAATGTATTCACCCCATAAAGCTTTGATAAAACAATGTTGAAAACCAATTTCAATTAAATTAATTTAAATGTCAATTCTCATGGTTAGGATTTTTCTATAATTGGCTATATAATTCAAATAATTTTCATAGTCATTAATATAGCCAGCAACTTGTAGTGCTCTGACGTGTTTTAATTACATGGTATTAACAAAATTGATATGCTTTAGAAAGCATGGTGAATAAGAAATAATTAGACCAATCATATATCATCCCCTTATGGACGTTAAGTGTATCACAATATAATTGATGAACT
The DNA here is from genome assembly GCF_021184085.1 of Oncorhynchus gorbuscha. Lineage (NCBI taxonomy): Eukaryota > Metazoa > Chordata > Actinopteri > Salmoniformes > Salmonidae > Oncorhynchus > Oncorhynchus gorbuscha. Next base: position 48,180,820 of record NC_060181.1, on the reverse strand, counting down.
AAAAACACCAGGGAGATGAATAAGTTTAATTGTGCTGAGTTGGTGTACGCTGCGCCGAACAAAGAATCATGCCCACCATATATTACATTTCAGCCGCAATTTATTATCCGCAACATCACTTAGCACTTGGTGGTCAACCACTTTCCCCTATGATGACATGACACTTGAAAGCAGCAGTGATGGGCTACATACATCCCAAATGGTACCTTATTCCATATATAGTGCACTACTTTTCACCAGAGCCCTATAGACCCTGGTCAAAACTACTGCACTATATAGAGAATAGGGTGCCATTTGAGACAGACACAGTGATATTGTGTAGTCTTTTAAAATGTCCCTTCACCCAACATTCATTAATCACCCAACCACTCTTCTACACAAGGCTAATGAGGAAGAAGGATCTTTATTATTTGTTTCTCCAAGGTTACGCTGGCTTGACCCTATCTTTCCTGCTATGCCGCCACCACCATCCAATGCAATCATGCCAGTTGAGCCGAAAGAAAGAAAGATGTCAGAGTGAAAAGAGGAACTTGCCAATGGCTGGGGTTGGGTTTCAGTCGCTTTTTTCCCTTACTTTTTCTTCTTCGAACTCAACAGATTTGCTACGATAAAGTTTTATGATAGATTTCCAGCAGATAGCACTTGAAGATAAAGGTAGATTCAATGATACGGCATTACCACATGAAGCGGTGCAACTTCTGACACAAACAAAGAGAGTATGACGCACGAGGCTGATCTCGCCAGCATTTGTTGTCACGCAGCTATCACATTGTATGAAGGGGAGGGAAGTCCTATGTACATGCACAGGTGCTTATTAGTATGCTAACGAGTTCAGCCAAAATTTCTCTGCAATATCTTTGGCTTCACTGTATCTCAGTTCAAGTGACAGTTTTTGCAATAGCTTCTCCATATAGTCCACACTGATGAGCAGTGCCAAAGGAAAGGAGATAAGGGAGACCATTGAAAATAATAGGTAAAGAACCTGGGGGCCTTCAGGGAAGCGGATGCCTCTAATACAGAATTGTGGGAATTGAAGTCCATCTGCTCCTGTGGTGTCATTGCTCACCTGCAGCAAGAGGAGTGTTAATGACTATCCCTCTCATCACATTCATCATCATCATCCATGACACCATACAATCAATTGCATTCAAAATATCAAATTACAGGAGAGGTGGTGGTTGTGCATAATGAAAAACAGAGATAGTGAGTTTGTGAAAGATTGTAAACATACCTCTTTAACACAACTACAAATCTACATCCATACAGCCTTTTGAGTTTAGCCAGCAGAATGCTCCTACACACACATGCAAATGCGCACACACACGCACACGCACACAAAAGCACAACCCCTCTGGTCATATCACTCCTCAAAAGAGAATAGAACAAGCCAAGAGAGAACTCATTTAATTTTCAGAGAAGTCGACCCCACAGATTAAGAAAATAAAAGACGTACAATTAGACGAGTCATAATAGCTCGAGCCTCTGTTTCAATGTCTTACTGTTTTGTTATATTTCAGTCTTCTGTAATGCATATAAAGTATACTATTGTTATGCAAACACAATGCAAAACATTTAAACTCTATATCTGATATGGTACATGAGGTGCATACTTTTTTTCTCAAAGTAGATAAAGTAGATAAATAATAATAGATACTCTGTGTGACCATGATTTAGCCCACTGCAGTAAAAGGTTATTCATGTGAAATACTATGAGAACATTAATTTAAATCACCAAAACACGTAATATTTCTTCTTAATTTAGTTGTTTTAACAACCAGTTAATACACATTGATCACCTGGAAAGAGAAACATGCAGCCTATTAGGTCACACGTGTTTGGTATGTGTGCACAAAGCCTGTTGTTGTGCACTGTCCAGTAGCCTATATAACTCTTTATGTTCTTGTATGTAACTATCAGGAAGTACAACTACAATGTTGCTAAATGACTTAAATGTACAATGTGATCAAGTTAAACAAGTAAAACGCTAAAGTAGATAAAAATAAATGTAAATGATTATATTTTATTTCTCATTGATGAAGAGGGTGATCTGGCCATTTCCTGGTTGGCAAACCGTGGGGGAGGTCAAGAACACAGTTAATAGCTCCCCCTTCACAGTAGAAGCCTGAAACAAGGTTCTAAAGACTGTTGACATCTAGTGGAAGCCGTAGGAAGTGCAATATGACCCCATAGACACTGTATATTGGATAGACGATGACTTGAAAAACTACAAACCTCAGATTTCCCAATTCCTGGTTGGATTTTTTCTCAGGTTTTTGCCTGCCATATGAGTTCTGTTATACTCACAGACATCATTCAAACAGTTTTAGAAACTTCAGAGTGTTTTCCATCCATTATACTCATACTAATATGCATATATTAACAACTGAGACTGAGGAGCTGGCCGTTTACACTGGGCACCTTTGTTTCCTATAGTTCTTGACCAGGTTTACACACACTGCAGCAGGGATTTTGGTTCACTCCTCCATACAGACCTTCTCCAGATCCTTCAGGTTTCGGGGCTGTCGCTGGGCAATACGGACTTTCAGCTCACTCCAAAGATTTTCTATTTGGTTCAGGTCTGGAGACTGGCTAGGCCACTCCAGGACCTTGAGATGCTTCTTGGGGATCCACTCCTTAGTTGCCCTGGCTGTGTGTTCTGGTTGTTGTCATGCTGGAAGACCCAGCCATGACCCATCTTCATTACTCTTACTGAGGGAAGGAGGTTGTTGGCCAAGATCTCACCCATCCTCCCCTCAATACGGTGCAGTCGTCCTGTCCACTTTGCAGAAAAGTATCCCCAAAGAATGATGTTTCCACCTCCATGTTTCATGGTTGGGATGGTGTTCTTGGGGTTGTACTCATCCTTCTTCTTCCTCCAAACACGGCAAGTGGAGTTTACACCAAAAGGCTCTATTTTTGTCTCATCAGACCACATGACCATTCCTCCGCTGGATCGTCCAGATGGTCAGTTGGCAAACTTCGGACGGGCCTGGACATGCGCTGGCTTGAGCAGGGGGACCTTGCGTGCGCTGCAGGATTTTAACCTGTTACTCCTACCCCCTACTTTTTCGAACATTCTGTTAAAAATCGCGCAACATTTCAGCGCCCTGCTACTCATGCCAGGAATATAGTATATGCATATGATTAGTATGTGTGGGTAGAAAACACTCAGACGTTTATAAAACTGGTTAAATCACGGCTGTGACTATAACAGCGTGCGTTTCATCGAAAAGTGCAGGAAAATCTGATCACTGAAAATGGAAAAATATATCCATGCGCCACTTCAACCGATAAAGGTGATCCACATTAAATGGGGCCGAGGTTGCAATTACCTACAGCTTCCACACGATGTCAACAGTCTTGTCATTTGCCTAGGCTTTGTTTCTTGGTCAAACGAAGAAGAGACAGCCCATTTCTTTAGGTCTCCGACCGGATATTTTGGTTGAGATTTACCCAGACATTATTTCCAGAAATACAGCTATAGAATATACATCGCCTCGTGATTAATTTGATGATTAACGTTTTTGCATTACAAAAGTATTTAGTGTTTTTGAAAACGACTTTTTTAATTTAAAAAAATGACCGTTATAAAACACTTTTTTCGTTGATCACACAGTCTTCATAGATCGATATCTAGGCTATATATGGACCGATTTAATCTAAAAAAAAGACCCAATAGTGTTTATGGGACATCTAGGAGTGCCAACAAAGAAGATGGTCAAAGGTAATGAATGTTTTATATTTTATTTGTGCGTTTTGTGTAGTGCCGACTATGCTAATTATTTTGTTTTAGAACCCCTGCGGGTCTTTTGGGGTGTTACATGCTATCAGATAATAGCTTCTCATGCTTTCGCCGAAAAGCATTTTAAAAATCTGACTTGTTGCCTGGATTCACAACGAGTGTAGCTTTAATTCAATACCCTGCATGTGTATTTTAATGAAAGTTTGAGTTTTAACGAGTGCTATTAGCATTTAGCGTAGCGCATTTGCATTTCCAGATGTCTAGATGGGACACCTGCGTGTCAGGTAGGAGCAAGAGGTTAATCCATGATGGCGTAGTGTGTTATTAATGGTTTTCTTTCAGACTGTGGTCCCAGCTCTCTTCAGGTCATTGACCAGGTCCTGCCGTGTAGTTCTGGGCTGATCCCTCCCCTTCCTCATGATCATTGATGCCCCATGAGGTGAGATCTTCCATGGAGCCCAAGACTGAGGGTAATTGACCGTCATCTTGAACTTCTTCCATTTTCTAATAATTGTGCCAACAGTTGTTGCCTTCTCACCAAGCTGCTTGCCTATTGTTCTGTAGCCCATCCCAGCCTTGTGCAGGTCTACAATTTTATCCCTGATGTGCTTACACAGCTCCCTGGTCTTTGCCATTGTGGAGAAGTTGGAGTCAGTTTGATTGAGTGTGTCTTTTGTACAGGTAACGAGTTCAAACAGGTGCAGTTAATACAGGTAATGAGTGGAGAACAGGAGGGCTTCTTAAAGAAAAACTAACAGGTCTGTGAGAGCTGGAATTCTTACTGGTTGGTAGGTGATCAAATACTTATGTCATGCAATAAAATGCTAATTAATTATTTAAAAATCATACAATGTGATTTTCTGCATTTTTGTTTAAGATTCCGTCTCTCACAGTTGAAGTGTACCTATGATAACTATTACAGACCTCTACATGCTTTGTAAGTAGGAAAACCTGCAAAATCGGCAGTGTATGAAATACTTGTTCTCCCCACTGTATATAAACAACTGTAACGGTTCTCTTGTGGTGAAGGAGAGTCGGACCAAAATGCAGCGTGTAGATTGCGATCCATGTTTAATGAAACAAATGTAACACAAATCAAAATTCAAACTCAACAAAACAATAAACGTAACGAAAACCGAAACAGTTTACACTAGTATAGGCTAACACAGAATAAGGACAGCAAGACACTAAGGACAATCACCCACAACACAACCAAAGAATATGGCTGCCTAAATATGGTTCCCAATCAAAGACAACGATAAACACCTGCCTCTGATTGAGAACCACTTCAGACAGCCATAGACTTACCTAGAACACAAGCTACAATCCCACTCCATTCACACCACATACAAAACCCATGTCACACCCTGGCCTGACCAAATAAATGAAGATAAACACAAAATACTTCGACCAGGGTGTGACAGAACCTCCCCCCCCCCTAAGGTGCGGACTCCCGAACACACCTCAAAACAATAGGGAGGGTCCGGGTGGGCGTCTGTTCATGGTGGCGGCTCTGGCGCGGGACGTGGACTCCACTCAACCACTGTCTTAGTCCCTCCTCGCATCCTTGGATAGTCCACCCTCGCCGCCGATCATGGCCTAGTAGTCCTCACCCAGAACCCCACTAGACTGAGGAGCAGATCGGGACTGAGGGGCAGCTCGGGACTGAGGGGCAGCTCGGGACTGAGGCAGCTCGGGACTGAGGGGAAGCTCGGGACTGAGGGGAAGCTCGGGACTGAGGGGAAGCTCGGGACTGAGGGGAAGCTCGGGAGTGAAAGGAAGCTCGGGAGTGAAAGGAAGCTCAGGAGTGAAAGGAGGCTCAGGAGTGAGAGGAAGCTCAGGCAGGTTGATGGATCTTGGCTAACTGGCAGATGGTGGCCGACTGGAAGTTCTGGCGGATCCTGGCAGACTGGCGGATCCTGGCCGACTGGCACCTCTGGCGGATCCTGGCTGACTGGCACTTCTGGCAGATCCTGGCTGACTGGCACTTCTGGCGGATCCTGGCAGACTGGTGGATCCTGGCATACTGGCGGATCCTTGCAGACTGGCAGCTCCTTGTAGACTGACAGCTCCTTGTAGACTGACAGCTCTGGCTGCTTCATGCAGACTGACAGCTCTGGCTGCTTCATGCAGACTGGCAGCTCTGGCTGCTCCATGCAGGCTGACAGCACCTTGCAGACTGGCAGCTCCTTGCAGACTGGCAGCTCCTTGCAGACTGACAGCTCTGGCTGCTCCATACAGGCTGACAGCTCCTTGCAGACTGGCAGCTCCTTGCAGACTGACAGCTCCTTGCAGACTGACAGCTCTGACTGCTCCATGCAGACTGACAGCTCTGACTGCTCCATGCAGGCTGGCAGCTCTGGCTGCTCCATGCAGGCTGACAGCACCTTGCAGACTGACAGCTCCTTGCAGACTTGCAGCTCCTTGCAGACTGACAGCTCTGGCTGCTTCATGCAGACTGACAGCTCTGGCTGCTTCATGCAGACTGACAGCTCTGGCTGCACCATGCAGACTGACACCTCTGACTGATCCATGCAGGCTGACAGCTCTGGCTGCTCCATGCAGGCTGGCAGCACCTTGCAGACTGGCAGCTCCTTGCAGACTGGCAGCTCCTTGCAGACTGACAGCTCTGGCTGCTCCATGCAGGCTGGCAGCACCTTGCAGACTGGCAGCTCCTTGCAGACTGACAACTCTGGCTGCTTCATGCAGACTGACAGCTCTGGCTGCTTCATGCAGACTGACAGCTCTGACTGCTCCATGCAGGCTGACACCTCTGACTGCTCCATGCAGGCTGACAGCTCTGACTGCTCCATGCAGGCTGACAGCTCGGGCTGCTCCATGCAGGCTGGCAGCACCTTGCAGACTGGCAGCTCCTTGCAGACTGGCTGCTCCATGCAGACTGACAGCTCTGGCTGCTCCATGCAGACTGACAGCTCTGGCTGCTCCATGCAGACTGGCAGCTCTGGCTGCTCTATGCAGGCTGACACCTCTGACTGCTCCATGCAGGCTGACAGCTCTGGCTGCTCCATGCAGGCTGGCAGCACCTTGCAGACTGGCAGCTCCTTGCAGACTGGCTGCTCCATGCAGACTGACAGCTCTGGCTGCTCCATGCAGACTGACAGCTCTGGCTGCTCCATGCAGACTGGCAGCTCTGGCTGCTCGCTGCAGGACTGACAGCTCTGGCTGCGCTGAACAGTCATGCGTGGTGCTGGGAGACTCCAGCAGCGCTGTAGAGCTGGAAGAAGGCTCTGGAGATCTGCGCTGAACAGGCGGCAGACTCCGGTAGTGCAGGAGAGGAGAAAGGCTCTGATAGCGCTGCACCAAACAGGCAGGGAGGCTCCGGCAGCGCAGGAGCCCCCAATACAGGCTGACTCTCAGGCGCACTGTAGGCCTGATGCGTGGTGCTGGGATTTCCTCCCATGTCCAGAAATCCTTAATACGCATCTCCTCTTTGGGCTGCTCCTGCCTGTTGACACGCTGCTTGGTCTGTTTACGGTGGGTGATTCTGTAACGGTTCTCTTGTGGTGAAGGAGAGTCGGACCAAAATGCAGCGTGTAGATTGCGATCCATGTTTAATGAAACAAATGTAACACGAATCAAAATACAAACTCAACAAAACAATAAACGTAACGAAAACCGAAACAGCCTATACTAGTGGAAACTAACACAGAATAAGGACATCAAGACACTAAGGACAATCACCCACAACACAACCAAATAATATGGCTGCCTAAATATGGTTCCCAATCAGAGACAACGATAAACACCTGCCTCTGATTGAGAACCACTTCAGACAGCCAGACTTACCTAGAACACCCCACTAAGCTACAATCCCACTACATACACACCACATACAAAAACCCATGTCACATCCTGGCCTGACCAAATAAATGAAGATAAACACAAAATACTTCGACCAGGGCGTGACAACAACATTCTAAAGATTGATTCAGTACATCATTTGACATGTTTCTACTGACTGTTACAGAACTTTTGGACACTTCGTCACGTTATAGTAGACGCGCTTTGTGACTTTGGAATTGTTTAACAAACGAGCTAACAAAAGTAGGTAATTTGACATAAATAATGGACATTTTCGAACAAATCAAGCATTTATTGTGGACCTGGGATTCCTAGGACTGCATTCTGATGAAGGTCATCAAAGGTAAGGAAACATTTATCATGTATTTTCTGGTTTCTGTTGACTCCAACATGGCGGCTAATTTGGCTTCTGTTCTTATTGCATGGGTTCCTTTTTCCGTAAACTTTTTTTTAAACCTGACACAGCAGTTGCATTGAGGAGAGGTATATCTATAAATCCATGTGTATAACTTGTATTATCATCTCCATTTATGATGAGTATTTCTGTTGAAACGATGTGGCTGTGCAAAATCACTTAATTTTTTTGGAACTAGTGAATTTAATAAGCCAATGTTAACTCAGATTTTTAAAATATAAATATGAACATTATCAAACAAAACATGTATGTATTGTGTAAACAAAGTCCTATGAGTGTCATCCAATGAAGATGAGGTTAGTGATTCATTTTATCTCTATTTCTGCTTTTTGTGAATGCTATATTTCACCGGAAAATGGCTGTGCTTATTGTGGTTTGGTGGAGACCTAACATAATCGTTTGTAGTGCTTTTGCTGAAGAGCATATTTGAAATCAGACACTTTGGTGGGATTAACAACGAGAATAGCTTTAAAATGGTATGAAACACATGTTTGTTTGGGGAATGTTAATTATGAGATTTTTGATGTTTTGAAAATGGCGCCCTACACTTTGACTGGCTGTTGTCAAATCGCTCCAGTTAACGGGATTGCAGCCATAAGAAGTTAATGAATGGTACTGGTAAAGCTTATCCCTGGGGATGTATATGATTATACTCCAATGTTCTGTTTATGCATTATAGGTTGCAATGTGCAGAAATTCTCCACCATTTCCTGGTTGATAAAATTTGAATAGTTCACCAAATTTCAGTTTATGAAACAAAACAAGCAGTCATTGTGTAGAGAATCATTGTACCATCTTTTCCATAACCAAAAATATTGTATTATTGAAGATGGTGTACAACATCGAAAGTAAGAGATGCTAAAACAAAACTTAAGAATGGGAAGCATAGAAATACCACACATAGAACAGATCTACCTCTTCTTTCTCTTAATTTCAATGAAGAAGAAGGACGGGGGTGTATGTTTCATGATTAACGACTCTTGGTGTAATAGTGATAAAATACAGGAACTCAAGGCCTTTTGTTCACCCGAACTTGAATACCTCACAATCAAATTCCGACTGTATTATCTCCCAAGAGAATTCTGTTCGGTTATAGTCACAACGTAACGTAATCAACACTGCTAGCTAGCCAGCTAGCCCCCGAATAGCAGCACTGTAGAAACTATTACACTCAACGGAACGACTTGATTAGTGTAGTGTCAACAACGCAGCCACTGCCAGCTAGCCTACAAAGTCAACAACGCAGCCACTGCCAGCTAGCCTACTTCAGCAGTACTGTATCATTTTAATCATTTTAGTCAATAAGATTCTTGCTACGTAAGCTTAACTTTCTGAACATTCGAGACGTGTAGTCCACTTGTCATTCCAATCTCCCTTGCATTAGCGTAGCCTCTTCTGTAGCCTGTCAACTATGTGTCTGTCTATCCCTGTTCTCTCCTCTCTGCACAGACCATACAAACGCTCCACACCGCGTGGCCGCGGCCACCCTAATCTGGTGGTCCCAGCGCACACGACCCACGTGGAGTTCCAGGTCTCCGGTAGCCTCTGGAACTGCCAATCTGCGGCCAACAAGGCAGAGTTCATCTCAGCCTAAGCCTCCCTCCAGTCCCTTGACTTCTTGGCACTGACGGAAACATGGATCACCACAGATAACACTGCCACTCCTACTGCTCTCTCTTCGTCCGCCCACGTGTTCTGGCACACCCCGAGAGCTTCTGGTCAGCGGGGTGGTGGCACCGGGATCCTCATCTCTCCCAAGTGGTCATTCTCTCTTTCTCCCCTTACCCATCTGTCTATTGCCTCCTTTGAATTCCATGCTGTCACAGTTACCAGCCCTTTCAAGCTTAACATCCTTATCATTTATCGCCCTCCAGGTTCCCTCGGAGAGTTCATCAATGAGCTTGATGCCTTGACAAGTTCCTTTCCTGAGGACGGCTCACCTCTCACAGTTCTGGGCGACTTTAACCTCCCCACGTCTACCTTTGACTCATTCCTCTCTGCCTCCTTCTTTCCACTCCTCTCCTCTTTTGACCTCACCCTCTCACCTTCCCCCCCTACTCACAAGGCAGGCAATACGCTCGACCTCATCTTTACTAGATGCTGTTCTTCCACTAACCTCATTGCAACTCCCCTCCAAGTCTCCGACCACTACCTTGTATCCTTTTCCCTCTCGCTCTCATCCAACACTTCCCACACTGCCCCTACTCGGATGGTATCGCGCCGTCCCAACCTTTGCTCTCTCTCCCCCGCTACTCTCTCCTCTTCCATCCTATCATCTCTTCCCTCTGCTCAAACCTTCTCCAACCTATCCCTTGATTCTGCCTCCTCAACCCTCCTCTCCTCCCTTTCTGCATCCTTTGACTCTCTATGCCCCCTATCCTCCAGGCCGGCTCGGTCCTCCCCTCCCGCTCCGTGGCTCGACGACTCATTGCGAGCTCACAGAACAGGGCTCCGGGCAGCCGAGCGGAAATGGAGGAAAACCGCCTCCCTGCGGACCTGGCATCCTTTCGCTCCCTCCTCTCTACATTTTCCTCTTCTGTCTCTGCTGCTAAAGCCACTTTCTACCACTCTAAATTCCAAGCTTCTGCCTCTAACCCTAGGAAGCTCTTTGCCACCTTCTCCTCCCTCCTGAATCCTCCTCCCCCTCCCCCCCTCCCTCTCTGCAGATGACTTCGTCAACCATTTTGAAAAGGTCGACGACTTCTGATCCTCGTTTGCTAAGTCAAACGACACCGCTGGTTCTGCTCACACTGTCCTACCCTGTGCTCTGACCTCTTTCTCCCCCTCTCTCTCCAGATGAAATCTCGCGTCTTGTGACGGCCGGCCGCCCAACAACCTGCCCGCTTGACCCTATCCCCTCCTCTCTTCTCCAGACCATTTCCAGAGACCTTCTCCCTTACCTCACCTCGCTCATCAACTCATCCCTGACCTCTGGCTACGTCCCTTCCGTCTTCAAGAGAGCGAGAGTTGCACCCCTTCTGAAAACACCTACACTCGATCCCTCCGATGTCAACAACTACAGACCAGTATCCCTTCTTTCTTTTCTCTCCAAAACTCTTGAACGTGCCGTTCTTGGCCAGTTCTCCTGCTATCTCTCTCAGAACGACCTTCTTGATCCAAATCAGTCAGGTTTCAAGACTAGTCATTCAACTGAGACTGCTCTTCTCTGTATCACGAAGGCGCTCCGCACCGCTAAAGCTAACTCTCTCTCCTCTGCTCTCATCCTTCTAGACCTATCGGCTGCCTTCGATACTGTGAACCATCAGATCCTCCTCTCCACCCTCTCCGAGTTGGGCATCTCCGGCGCGGCCCACGCTTGGATTGCGTCCTACCTGACAGGTCGCTCCTACCAGGTGGCGTGGCGAGAATCTGTCTCCTCACCACGCGCTCTCACCACTGGTGTCCCCCAGGGCTCTGTTCTAGGCCCTCTCCTATTCACGCTATACACCAAGTCACTTGGCTCTGTCATAACCTCACATGGTCTCTCCTATCATTGCTATGCAGACGACACACAATTAATCTTCTCCTTTCCCCCTTCTGATGACCAGGTTGCGAATCGCATCTCTGCATGTCTGGCAGACATATGAGTGTGGATGATGGATCACCACCTCAAGCTGAACCTCGGCAAGACGGAGCTGCTCTTCCTCCCGGGGAAGGACTGCCCGTTCCATGATCTCGCCATCACGGTTGACAACTCCATTGTGTCCTCCTCCCAGAGCGCTAAGAACCTTGGCGTGATCCTGGACAACACCCTGTCGTTCTCAACTAACATCAAGGCGGTGGCCCGTTCCTGTAGGTTCATGCTCTACAACATCCGCAGAGTACGACCCTGCCTCACACAGGAAGCGGTGCAGGTCCTAGTCCAGGCACTTGTCATCTCCCGTCTGGATTACTGCAACTCGCTGTTGGCTGGGCTCCCTGCCTGTGCCATTAAACCCCTACAACTCATCCAGAACGCCGCAGCCCGTCTGGTGTTCAACCTTCCCAAGTTCTCTCACGTCACCCCGCTCCTCCGCTCTCTCCACTGGCTTCCAGTTGAAGCTCGCATCCGCTACAAGACCATGGTGCTTGCCTACGGAGCTGTGAGGGGAACGGCACCTCAGTACCTCCAGGCTCTGATCAGGCCCTACACCCAAACAAGGGCACTGCGTTCATCCACCTCTGGCCTGCTCGCCTCCCTACCACTGAGGAAGTACAGCTCCCGCTCAGCCCAGTCAAAACTGTTCGCTGCTCTGGCCCCCCAATGGTGGAACAAACTCCCTCACGACGCCAGGACAGCGGAGTCAATCACCACCTTCCGGAGACACCTGAAACCCCACCTCTTTAAGGAATACCTAGGATAGGATAAAGTAATCCTTCTCACCCCCCCTTTAAGATTTAGATGCACTATTGTAAAGTGACTGTTCCACTGGATGTCATAAGGTGAATGCACCAATTTGTAAGTCGCTCTGGATAAGAGCGTCTGCTAAACGACTTAAATGTAAATGTAAATGTGTATATCCCCCCTCAAGCCGATACCACGACAGCCCTCAAAGAACTTCACTGGAAAGAACTTCATGTGGAAACCACATATCCTGAGGCCACATTTAATGTATCTGGAGATTTTAACAAAGCAAATTTGAGGAAAAGGCTGAGAAGTTCAATCAACACATAGACTGTAGAACTTGCGCTGCTAAAACATTCGACCAACGCTACTCCAACTTCCGGGATGCCTACAAGGCCTTCCCCCACCCTCCCTTTGGCAAATCTGATCACAACTCCATTTTGCTCCTCCCTTCCTATAGGCAGAAACTCAAACAGGAAGTACCCATGCTAAGGACTATTCAACGCTGGTCTGACCAATCGGAATCAACGCTGCAAGACTGTTTTGATCACGCAGACTGCTGGTATATGTTCCGGGTAGCCTCCGAGAATAATATCGTATACGCTGATACTGTGACTGAGTTTATCAAGAAGTGTATAGGAGATGTTGTACCCACTGTGAATATTAAGTCCAACCCTAACCAGAAACCGTGGGTGGCAGTATTCGCATAAAACTGAAAGTGCGAACCATCACATTTAACCATGGCAAGGTGACTGGGAATATGGCAGGAGTGTTTACGGACATGTTCAATTGCTCCCTATCCCAGTTTACTGTCTCCTCATGCCTCACGATGTCCACCATTGTTCCTGTACCCAAGAAAGCAAACTGAATTAAATGACTATCGCCCTGTAGCACTCACTTCTGTCATCATGAAGTACTTTGAGAGTCACGGATTATATCACCTCTACTTTACCTGACACCCTAGACCCACTTCAATTTGCTTTCCGCCCCATTAGATCCACAGATGATGCAATCACCATCGCACTGCACACTGCCCTATCCCATCTGGACAAGAAGACCTATACCTATGCAAGAATGCTGTTCATTAACTATTGCTCAGCATTCAACACCATAATACCCTCCAAGCTCATCAAGCTGGAGGCCTTGGGTCTCAACCCTGCCCTGTGCAACTGGGTCCTGGAATTTCTGACGGGCCGGCCCCAGGTAGTGATGGTAGGAAAAAACACCTTCACTTTGCTGATACGCAACACTGGGCCCAACAAGGATATGTGCTCTGCTCTATCCTGTACTCCCTGTTCACAAATGACTGTGTGGCCCCGCACACCTCCAGCTCAATCATCAAGTTTGCAGACGGCACAACAGTAGTAGTAGCCTGAATACCAACAATGACGAGACAGCCTACAGGGAGGAGGTGAGGGCCCTGGGAGTGTGGTGCCAAGAAATCTCTCACCCAACATCAGCAAAACAAAGGAGCTGATCGTAGACTTCAGGAAACAGCAGCGGGAGCACCCCCTATCCACATCGACGGGACTGCGGTGGAGAAGGTGGAAAGCTTCAAGTTCCTCTGCGTACATATCACAAAAAAACTGAAATGGTCCACCCACACAGACAGTGTGGTGAAGAAGGCACAACAGCGCCTCTTCAACCTCAGGAGGCTGAAGAAATTTGACTTGGCACCTAAAACACAAACTTTTACAGGTGCACAACTGAGAGCATCCTGTCGGGCTACAGTGGGGCAAAAAAGTATTTAGTCAGCCACCAATTGTGCATGTTCTCCCACTTAAAAAGATGAGAGAGGCCAGTAATTGTCATCATAGGTATACTTCAACTATGACAGACAAAATGAGAATTATTTTCCCAGAAAATCACATTGTAGGATTTTTAATACATTTATTTGCAAATTATGGTGGAAAATAAGTATTTGGTCACCTACAAACAAGCAGGATTTCTGGCTCTCACAGACCTGTAACGTCTTCTTTAAGAGGCTCCTCTGTCCTCCACTCGTTACCTGTATTAATGGCACCTGTTTGAACTTGTTATCAGTATAAAAGACACCTGCCCACAAACTCAAACAGTCACACTCCAAACTTCACTATGGCCAAGACCAAAGAGCTGTCAAAGGACACCAGAAACAAAATCGTAGACCTGCACCAGGCTGGGAAGACTGAATCTGCAATAGGTAAGCAGCTTGGTTTGAAGAAATCAACTGTGGGAGCAAATATTAGGAAATGGAAGACATACAAGACCACTGATAATCTCCCTCGATCTGGGGCTCCACGCAGGATCTCACCCCGTGGGGTCAAAATGATCACAAGAACGGTGAGCAAAAATCCCAGAACCACACGGGGGGACCTAGTGAATGACCTGCAGAGAGCTGGGACCAAAGTAACAAAGCCTACCATCAGTAACACACTACGCCGCCAGGGACTCAAATCCTGCAGTGCCAGACGTGTCCCCCTGCTTAAGCCAGTACATGTCCAGGCCCGTCTGAAGTTTGCTATAGAGCATTTGGATGATCCAGAAGAAGATTGGGAGAATGTCATATGGTCAGATGAAACCAAAATATAACTTTTTGGTAAAAACTCAACTCATCGTGTTTGGAGGACAAAGAATGCTGAGTTGCATCCAAAGAACACCATACTGTGAAGCATGGGGGTGGAAACATCATGGTTTGGGGCTGTTTTTCTGCAAAGGGACAAGGACGACTGATCCGTGTAAAGGAAAGAATGAATGGGGCCATGTATCGTGAGATTTTGAGTGAAAACCTCCTTCCATCAGCAAGGGCTTTGAAGATGAAACGTGGCTGGGTCTTTCAGCATGACAATGATCCCAAACACACTGCCCGGGCAATGAAGGAGTGGCTTCGTAAGAAGCATTTCAAGGTCCTGGAGTGGCCTAGCCAGTCTCCAGATCTCAACCCCATAGAAAATATTTGGAGGGAGTTGTAAGTCTGTGTTGCCCAGCAACAGCCCCAAAACATCACTGATCTAGAGGAGATCTGCATGGAGGAATGGGCCAAAATACCAGCAACAGTGTGTGAAAACCTTGTGAAGACTTACAGAAAACGTTTGACCTCTGACATTGCCAACAAAGGGTATATAACAAAGTATTGAGATAAACTTTTGTTATTGACGAAATACTTATGTTCCACCATAATTTGCAAATAAATTCATAAAAAATCCTACAATTTGATTTTCTGGGTTTTCTTTCTCATTTTTTCTGTCATAGTTGAAGTGTACCTATGATGACAATTACAGGCCTCTCTCATCGTTTTAAGTGGGAGAACTTGCACAATTGGTGGCTGACTAAATACTTTTTTGCCACACTGTATATCACTGCCTGGTACGGCAACTGCACTGCCGCAACTGCAGGGCTTTCCAGAGGGTGCTGCGGTCTGCCCAATGTATCACTGGGGGAAAACATCTGCAGCATCCGATGTCACCAGAAGGCCAAAAAGATAATCAAGGACAACAACTACCCGAGCCACCACCTATTCGGTCAGTACAGGTGCATCAAAGCTGGGACCGAGAGACTGAAAAACAGCTTCTATCTCAAGGCCATCAGACTGTTAAATTCTGTTAAGTAGCTATCACTAGCACAGAGGCAGCTGCCCTATATATAGACTTGGAATCACTGGCCACTTTAATAATGTAACATTAGTCACCTTAATAATGTTTACATATTTTGCATTACTCATCTCATATGTATGTATTGTATTCTATCCTATTCAACTGCATCTTAGTCTATATTACGGTTTGATATAATGCACTGTTAGAGTTAGAAACACAAGCATTTCGCTACACCTGCAATAACCGCTAATCTGCTAAACACGTGTATGTGACAAATAAAATATGATCTGATTTTGATTGGAATGACAGATCTATGACTCTCATTTCTATGTGAATTTGGTCAGGTAGCCAAATAAGTTACATATTGCAGCTTTAAGCATGGTACGTACATTTATTGAAATCTGTGCTCGATAAATACATGTATATTTATAATCCGAAGACATTTAGATTGTATTTACAATTGTATCACTTCTTCCTATTGGCTGATGCATTATGGCGGAAGCGGACGCTGATGTGAAGCGTGAATATAATGGCGGGGGAATCAAAGAGAATTGTAATATTGTCCAATAGAAATGAAAAGAAAACAGTGCAAAGTAGCATACGGTGATGAGAATGTCCCTTATTTTGTAGGAGTACATTTTGTTAATGAGGAGCAGCTGATTGGAAGGCTGTGAGGATCACAAGAGGTGGGCTTGTTTTGATTTCTTTTGTGTTGCATCCCACCCGATTTGACAAGTTTGATTTGTCCTGTGTGTCTCTTTGGAACAGGGCACCCAACAATATTTGTTGTCGATGTTGCAGAAATATTCCTGGAGTGATTGATTCTTGACAGATAAATTGTGGGGACTTAAGAAAAAGTGAAGAGTCTATCTGTTCTTTTGTTTTTTGAAATGGAGTCTCTCCCTACTCAAGTGCAGTTGGGATATATAAACTACAGAGTCAGAGCTTTTGTTCCAAGACCAATGCAGTGTGATCACTGTAAAGATTTTAGACATGTTTCAAGTGTTTGCAGAAGGGAGTAGCTGAGATGTTCAAGTTGTGGAAAAGATCCTAACATGTGATGAAAATGTGACATGTTGCAATTGTGTTGGGAACCATGAAGCCACATCTTAGGAATGCCAAACAAGGGTGAAAGAGAATGAGGTGGCCAAAGTCAGGGCTTTCCAGAGCATTTCATATGCAGTGGCTGTTTGAGGTTTTGAATGGTGCTTGAAGAGTGCATGGTGGTGGATAGGCCCTCACTGATGGCTGCAGGTGTTGCCATTCAACAGCAGGACCCAGATATCTTGAAGGTGGAATTTGTGGCCTTTATAGCTATGGTGATTAATGGCGCTCCCAATGTGGAGAGGAAGTCCAGGAAAATAGATATCATTGTGCATGCGTCGGAATGGTTCCTGGGACTGGAAGACTTCTCGGCGGAGGAGTTGCATGGATTATTGTCACAAGCCGTATCACCCTCTCAGGTCATAGAGCCTGAGAAGGGAGATTTGACGGAAGGAAGAAGTGGAGGATTGAGAGTTTTGGTTTATCAATGTGTTTTTTTATTGTTCTATTTTGGGAGGATTACGTTTGTTTTCCCTATCATGTATGGGTTTTATTTCCCTCTTGTTTTTTTCAATCCCATCCAGTTGGTGGCAGTAATACACCTTTTTGGGTTGTAGTCTGCCATAAATCCCAAGAAGAACAATGTTTGAGGACAGCGAACAGGTCAGCATGCTGCTGGGTTTTCATGATCGAGCCTGGGTTCTGAGAGTGCTATTTGATTCAGCTAAGTTTAAGGCCGACATTGTGTTGAAATGCTGTTTTTTAAGTTCTCAAAATCTGTTGCAGACAAACCAGTTTAAAATCTATAAGTTTACCAAACGCATAAGTAATTATCAAGTTGAGAACAGTCGTAAAAGTTAAATATATTTTTACAAATTAGAAATCAGTCATATCAAAGGTGATGTTAGCTTTGCATTGTGAAAAGCAAATACTTCAGATGAACATGTATTTCTAGATTAAATAATAGTTTTGAAACACTGCCTTTTTTACGATCCGTTTAAAGTTTTAGTACTAAGTGTTGTGAAAATGTGCCATAGCGATTGACAAAAACGGTAACATCTCAGACCTGGGTTTAAATACTACTTGAAATCATTTAAAATACCAATCATTTATTGAGCTTGCCTTGCGCAATGGAACCAAAATAATAGTAGCAAAACTGCAAACCCCGCCCGTCTTGCACTCCAGGGGGCAGGCTATAGCAAACGCTAAAGAGTATTTGAAATACATAAAATAGTATTTTAACCCAGGTTTAATGTAGCCAGGCTTACAAAGAGAGAGAGGTTTGTGGATATCTATATTGTAGTGGGCAAGGAGGTAAGACCAAGAATCAGAACATTAATAATGTCTCCATAACCCACCTCTAACTTCTTCATTGGATGTCATGCACCTTATATATAGCTAGGCTCACATAGAGACAGTCATTTCTGGATATTTATATTGTAGTGGCGAGAAGGGAAATCTGTTTAAACAGCAGTAATTACCGGCCATTGTCAGTCTCGCGGTGTTGTGCTTATTCTGCCACAGCCGTAGTGATTAAAATGAATCCCTATCGATTTCTCCATGACTGCACTGGCAGGAGTGATCCCGTGACCTTTCTCCATTGATTGAACATAACAATCACAATTCAATTGTAATGCAAAGAGAACATTTGTTAGAATGCATGATCCATTTCCCGGGTCTTGTGAAGGGTAATCAATGGAGTGACTCTTTGGAGTATTCCCACTACGATATAGCAAGGAGAGTCTGAGGAGCGGAATGGCGAACGAGATTTCTACTTTTCATTTCACATTGCATCCTTGCCCTACCTTTCGTTGTGGCTGGCAACATGACATTCTTGGTCCGCAGCTCAAAATGACCATATATATCACTGTAGGCAATAAAAGCCAGTAAGCACAACTATTCAACAATGACAAACTTTTCTTCTAAAACATATTACACTTAAATTAAAAAGCATGTGCAAAAATTATAGGGTTTATTTTCTCGTATGTAGGCTACACATTTTAGCTTCAAGACAAAAGCACAGACTTGCTAACACTTGTCAAGTATCTTTAGCCTATTAAAAATTTAGGATTAACCCTCTCATATGAATATAAAAGTACAGTAGGCCTACCTTACAACAAACCAGACTACATTTTGATCAAAATCATGTAAATAGTTACATGAGGTAAAAGCAAATTGCATCTGAAAATGTGTGACAAGCTGTTTTATATGGAAGCTCATACCCGCCACCCCAAAAATGAAATGCCTCATTTGTCAACGTGTACAATTTGTCTGTGCTTCAGTCTGATCAACTGTAGCCTATTGATAACAGCCACAGCTGCAGGTAGCCTAGAGAAGCCTATGCACTCTGATCCCATCTGGGCCTGGCCAGGGGAAACAAAACATCATGTTTTGTAGACTAAGCTATGTGTTTATCACCTAAAATAGGCTAATTTATTTGTTTTCTGAGAATATATTATAACTTCATTTTAATCCATTTTAATACAGAATTATTGACTGGAATTAATCAATCAACACAATACTGATGACATATAGTGTATTTTTAATTACAGACGCAAAGGCTTACACGATGCCCTGATAGTTTTATTGTCCAATCGCAGTTGTTGTCTCGTTATCTGTGTAAAGGGTTTTAATGTTTTCATCCTCCCTATTACCTGATTAGAAAAATAATCTGGTCCCATCATAGGTCATATACATACGTTTTTTTACAGCTGATTTATTACTGTCATACGCTAAAACTAGGGCCTGGTTAGGTTATCCTGCCCCCCCCCGATGGGAACTGTGGTGCCACCTCTAAAATCACCACACAATATTACAAATGAAATAAACATATCCTATTTGTATAATCCACATTTGACATGTTTATGGTGGTTGGGTTAGGCTTCCATAGTTTTATGTGGCTCAGTGCAGGCATTAGTTGCTGTAACAAATTAAGAGTGTAACAGGCTGTTACTGCAATTTCAAGAAAAAAATATCTATAAAAACAAGTCTAGAATATTAGGAAAATGTCTACATTTCAGCTATTATTATTTATACTTTACGAGTGTTGGCTCAATGAGAAAATTCTGTTTACACTACCCTGCTTCAAGGGAGGAAACTGTCTGGTGAGTGTCATGCACTCCCTCCAGAAGTAGTGGTGGAGACGTAGCAGGTACACAAGTTTACATTTGAGTAATACACTATACGTATATACAAAAGTATGTGGGCACCCCTTCAAATGAGTGGATTCAGCTATTTCAGCCACACCCGTTTCTGACAGGTGTATAAAATCAAGCACTCTGCCATGCAATCTCCATTCACAAACATTGGCAGTAGAATGGCCTTACTGAAAAGCTCAGTGACATTCAATGTGGCACCGTCATAGGATGCCACCTTTCCAACAAGTCAATTCATCAAATTTCTGCCCTGGTAGAGCTTCCCTGGACAGTGCTGTTTTCGTGAAGTGGAAAAATCAAGGAGCCACAACGGCTCAGCCGCAAAGTGGTAGGTCACACAAGCTCACAGAACGGGACCACTGAGTGCTGAAAAATTCAAAATCAATTAAAATGAGTCTGTCCCCCGGTTGCAAGATTCACTACCAAGTTCCAAACTGCTTCTGGAAGCAACGTCATGGTGTAAATGGTGTAAAGCTCGCCGCCATTGAACTCTGGAGCAGTGGAAACAAGATCTCGGGAGTGATGAATCACGCTTCACCATCTGGCAGTCCGATGGATGAATCTGGATTAGGAGAACACTACCTGCCCCAGTGCGCAGTGCCAACTGTAAAGTTTTGTGAAGGAGGAATAACGGTCTTGGGCTGTTTTTCATGGTTCGGGCTAGGCCCCTTAGATCCAGTGGGGGGGAAATAACCCCACAGCATACAAATACCGTAGTGCCAAGTCTAGGTCCAAAAGGCTTCTTAACAGCTTCTAATCCCAAATCAAAAGACTGCTGAACAGCTAATTAAATGGCTACCTGGACTGTTTACTTTTACCCCTTTTTCTCCCCAATTTCATGGTATGCAATTGGTAGTTACAGTCTTGCCTCATCTCTACAACTCCCATACGGACTCGAGAGAGGCAAAGGTTGAGAGCCATGCTTCCTGCAAAACACAACCCAACCAAGCCGCACTGCTTCTTAACACAATGCCCGCTTAACCCGGAAGTCAGCCACACCAATGTGTTGGAGAAAACACTGTACACCTGGCAACCGTGTCCATCGTGCATGCATCCAGCCCACCACAGGAGTCGCTAGAGCGCAATGGGACAAGGACATCCCTACCGGCCAAACCCTCACCTAAACTGGACGACACTGGGTCAATTGTACGCCGCCCCATAGGTCTCCCGGTCACGGCCGGCTATGACAGAGCCTGGGCTCGAACCAGAATCTCTAGTGGTACAGCTAGCAACCGCAATGCAGTGCCTTAGACCAAGGTTGAAATATGCTACTCTGTCTATGTTTACTGTTGTGCTTTCGCCGAAAAGCCTTTTGTGAATCCAGCCAACATGTCAGATTTCAAACAAGTGTAGCTTTAATTCGGTATCTTACATGTGTAATTTAACCTCTTGGATATAGGGGGCGCTATTTTAATTTTTGGATGAAAAACATTCCCGTTTCAAACAAGATATTTTGTCAGGACAAGATGCTCGAATATGCATATAATTGACAGCTTTGGAAAGAAAACACTGACGTTTCCAAAACTGCAAAGATATTGTCTGTATTGTCTGTATTGTCTGTATTTTTCGGTCGATTTATCAGCCAAGCAGGATGAACAAACGTGGCGTTTTCCGCCTACAAAAATATTATTTTTTGAAAAAAGGAACATTTGCTATCTAACTGGGAGTCTCCTGAGTGAAAGCATCTGAACTTCTTCAAAGCTAAATGATTTAATTTGGCTGCTTTTCTTATTTTTGTGAAAATGTTTTCTGCTGCCAGCAGAGCCTTGCATAGCATTATGCCATGCTAAACTTACACAAATGCTTGTCTAGCGTTGGCTGTAACACATATTTTGAAATTCTGAGATGACTGTTGTTAAAAAAAGGCTAAGCTTGTGTTTGAATATATTTATTTCATTTGCGATTTTCATGAATAGAAAAAGTTGCGTTATGCGTTATAGTTGAAGTATTTTTCGGTCGATTTAGTAGCGGAAGATTTCAAATGCTTTTTTTTTGTGTGGGGGGTCAAAACGGCAGTAAAAAAAACTGTTGGAAATAAACATGTTAATGCAGTAGCTAAAACAGCTGTATCGTTAGAGCCGTAGAATACATTTTTGTTCCACAAACAGATTTGAATGGCAGATTTGATATGATTTGAGAGAAGATGATGTCATACCCTCTAACTGTTTTTCTAACTTGTTGGGGGAAGTGGTTAACATTTCAGTTGTTTATAAAAAGTTACAGAAATTGTTGTTGATGCGGTTACTAAAACAGCTGTAGCAAAGGGGTCAAAGTAGCTCATTTGTCTCAAAGTTGCATTGTTGCATTTACAGTGAATGGAATGTTGGAAATTATGATGTCACAATGGGGCCTTTTAGAATCTTTAGGAAATGCCATGGAAGTGAATGAAGATTTACAAAATGTTTAGTAGTTTAAAAAGCATAAAATATATCAAAAGTTGTGTACAAACACAATATTCCAGAGCAATCTGTACATTTGAAAGTTTGAATGATATGATAGGAGGAATAACATTCCAAATAATAACAAGAAGAAGTATGACGGAAATTTAAAATGGGACGTTTACTTTGCTAGAACCATTATTAATAATAACTATAATAAGTCAGAAGTATGATAAAGATTTAGAAAAGGACGTTTCCTTATGAAGACCCATTAGTAATGTACAAATATTGTACAATCCTGCTGTGCAACGCTCTTATCCAGAAAGACTCACAGCTGCAAAAGGTGATTCTAACATGCATTGACTTAGGGGGTTAAGTTCTTATCTAATCAAGATAGTGATTTATTTATTTTTTACAAATGTTTGAATTTTTCTTCCATTTTGACACTACAGAGTATTTTGTGTAGATTGATTTATTTGCCATTTTTCTCGACAAATTGAATTCCACTTTGTAACATACTTTCTGAAGGCACTCACACTTACTAAGTGAAAACCACCACTTGCACTGCATATTCCAAGTAATGCATGACTAAAGCCATAAAACTGTAATATTCCACACATACATAACATCTCATTCCCTCTTTAAAAGCTTCTCTTGATCATGTCTTTCAAAAACTTTTTGATAAAGTGTGTATGCGAACGATGTCCTTAAGGGATTTATTTTTAGAACCGGGAGATTATAGTTTACACGGATATTAAAACGATTAGACCAGTCAGCTCTCTGAAGGCAGTTTATCTAATGGGGAAAATGTGCTATGCTAATTGAGAAATTCTGATGGATAAATTATGCTTAAACTAGGCTACTTCCTCCCTTTCTCTTTCCCCCCTTTTCCCTCTCACCTTTCTTTCTCTCCTTCTCTCTGTCTTTGCTGGAGGATTTTAGATTTCAGTTTGATAACATCAGAACCAGCGATAAGCTGTGAGAGACGTCAGGGTGAGTGAAACCAGTGTAGGGCAAGCCATTAGGTAATTGTCTCTGAAAAACTTTGCAGATGACAGATTCAATTCCATTCTTTGAATGTTGAATACATCCTGTACAAAAATGGTAGCCCGCTATCTCACTGTGCTGGAAAAACAAAAGGAAATGTTAATTGCTTTAATCATCCCCAGCTTTGACGTTGTTGTCAGCGGTTTAACAGAAAACTCCTTGATGAGGAAATTGAACCACATTTGGTAAACCGATCCGCAATTGAGATACATGCCTATCCCAAGAAGCGTAGTCGAGCTCCCAGTCACAACTTGTTTTGTGACTGGGAGTTCCAGGAAACAATGTAAATCTAGACATACAGCATTTACTTTTATTAAGAGGAAACAACCAAGGAAAACAACCAAGCTATTATGTAGCCTTTCACTTGCTCTAATCAGCTAGATGTGTGTATTTCTTATTTTTCTAACACAAACAGCATCATTAACAGATAGGACAGTAGACATATGCATTTTATCATTACAGGGGATTCAGAATTACTGTCAGGTAGAGGACAATTGATAAGAAAATTATCTGAGCCATTTAAACTGGAACAACCATTTCAGTAATTGGTGCAATAAATCTAACTGATTGGATCAGTTTAGAAAAAATGTATCACTAAGAACTTCAAACGTGTTGCTAAGGCTCTGCACTTTCTTGGGGACTGGGTTTTTAAATCCGTGGTATGCCCGGTGGAAGCAGTGTATGATATCTAAGGAAATGGAGAAAATTCAGCCATTCGATTGCAAATGCGGAGGGAGTCGAAAAGACAACACAGAAAATTGGTGTGTTGTATAATACACCGGTCTCCGGATTACATCTTCAAACTAAGGGCAACCATGGTATCCGTGACAGAGAGGGAGAATCGTTCATCCATGTATAAGGTTAATCGAGTCCAGCTAGCTACATTTTCAGATATTTTACATTTCTAATTTAGTCATAAAGTAGTTTTCATTGCAAGTTAAAGCGTACTGTTAGCTAGCTAGCTAACGTTAGCTGGCTGGCTGGCTTGCTCGCTAGCTAACGTTACATGTATGATCTGTGTAGTAAAATTGGTTGTTATAGCCTAATGTTAGCTAGCTAAGATTGAACCTATTAATTGGTTAGCTTTATCTACCTGTATATTCATAAAGGGTAGTAATATTATGAGTTGGGAGTGGTTCGTTGTTTAGCTAGCTAGCGGTGACTAAGTCCATTCTGTACAAATTTGCACAACTGCAGCATTCAAATAAGGCTGCAATGATAACTAATCAAATCAAATGTATTTATATAGCCCTTCGTACATCAGCTGATATCTCAAAGTGATGTACAGAAACCCAGCCTAAAACCCCAAACAGCAAACTATGCAGGTGTAGAAGCACGGTGGCTAGGAAAAACTCCCTAGAAAGGTCAAAACCTAGGACGAAACCTAGAGAGGAACCAGGCTATGTGGGCTGGCCAGTCCTCTTCTAGCTGTGCCGGGTGGAGATTATAACAGAACATGGCCAATATGTTCAAATGTTCATAAATGACCAGCATGGTCCAATAATAATAATAAGGCAGAACAGTTGAAACTGGAGCAGCAGCACGGCCAGGTGGACTGGGGACAGCAAGGAGTCATCATGTTAGGTAGTCCTGAGGCATGGTCCTAGGGCTCCGGTCCTCCCGAGAGAGAGAAAGAAAGAAAGAAAGAATTAGAGAGAGCACACTTAAATTCACACAGGACACCGAATAGGACAGAAGTACTCCAGAAATAACAAACTGACCTTAGCCCCCCGACACAAACTACTGCAGGCTGAGACAGGATGGGACTGTAGCGACTGTGTTGCATCAAAATTCAGGGTGTGAACAAAGTTTTGATTCAGTGTTGATTAACATGGTAATGGACATAAAGTATTTGAGAAAATATGAAAAAAATGACCCTCCGATGCAGTACATTACATCATGACCCGCCACTACGTAATGTAAGGCACACATTTGCAACTAATTTTATGCCGTACACCCTCTTTCCACCAGGGGTAGCGCTTCTATTGCATATTAAAAACAAGAAAGGGACAGGATAAAGGGTATTGTACAATTGTACAACTGAATGCATTCATTTTTTGTGTCCTCACTGCAAGCCATCATGACTCTCAAAAGCCGCGACAGCTGCCTGTTTACTTCTGAAGATAACTTTAGCACCGCCCTAAAAACCAGACTCAAATTCGACACAAACCTTCAAATAGGTATTTAATGACACATTATATAACCTCTATAGTGTTTTATTTAGATTAGAGGTGATAAGTTGGACAGATCGGGTGAAAAAAGCAGTTTCTCCACATGGCATATCTCCCCCTTTCACTATCACGCAGTAGGTTTCGTTTCCCCACCCACCATTTTTAAAAAGAACCGACAGTGCTCATTTTCTTCTTCAATCATGCAGAGAAGGGTATCATGAAGGTCTTGTTGATTTTGCTGGAAAGGGGAGAAATTGTGATTTACAATGGTATTAATATTACAGTTGATCTGGAAGTAATGCATTTTTTGGGTGCTACAATAAGGTCATATGTATGGACCAGCACGAAGTACAAAAGTGCGTTAATTAAAACCTCTCTGGGATAGGCGGGACGCAAATGTCCCCCCTGGCCAATTGCCATGGAGAGTGCAGAGCGCCAAATTCAAATAAAATTCAGACTTTCATCAAATCACACATGTAAGATACCAAATTAAAGCTACACTCGTTGCGAATCCAGCCAACACGTCAGATTTCAAAAAGGCTTTTTGGCGAAAGCATAAGAAGCTATTATCTGATGATAGCAGTAAACAAAGAAATAGCATATTTCAACCCTGCAGGCACCACACAAAACGCAGAAATAAAATATAAATCATGCCTTACCTTTGACGAGCTTCTTTTGTTGGCACTCCAATATATCCCATAAACATCACAAATGGTCGTTTTGTTCGATTAGTTCCCTCGATATATATCCAAAATATCCATTTATTTGGCGCGTTTGATCCAGGAAAAAAACAGCTTCCAATTTGCACAAAGTCACTACAAAATATCTCAAAAGTTACCTGTAAACTTTGCCCTAACATTTCAAACTACTTTTGTCATACAACTTTAGGTATTTTTAAACGTTAATAATCGATCAAATTGAAGACGGGTCTATCTGTTTTCAATAGAGGACAAGAGGAAACTAACGCTATTTTTTTAGTCTTGCGCAACTCTCAAACAGTACACATACCGTTACCCTGATCCAAGATGGCCATACTTCTTCATTTCACAAAGGAATAACCTCAACCTATTTCCAAAGACTGGTGACAGTGGAAGCTTCCAGTGGAAGCGGTAGGAACTGCAAACAAGTGCCTTAGAAATCTAGTTCCCCAATGAAAAGTCATTGAATTGACAGTGACCTAAAAAAATAATCTGAATGGTTAGTCCTTCGGTTTTGCCTGCTACGTCTGTCAGTATAACAGAACTTATACTGACAGACATGATTCAAACAGTTTTAGAAACTTCAGAGTGTTTTCTAATAATATGCATATCTTATATTCTTGGCATGAGTGGCAGGAAGTTGAAATTGGGCACGCTATTTATCCAAAAGTGAAAATGCTGCCCCCTTTCCCAAAGAGGCATGTCGAAACGAAAGACTCCACTTTGCAAGTAACCATTTTACTGAACTGTTTACACCTTATGTATCATGTGCATTCTAAGACTACAAGACTACAATTAGGGTGTGGAAATGTTAGGATTATTTTGCTCGTACTGTGGTAATGTAGGCTACTCCCGACCTGTCATGTTGTACTGCACCCGAGTGGCGCAGCAGTCTAAGCTGTGCACTGTGCAAACTGCGTTGCTACAGATGCTGGTTCAATATCTGTGCCAGCCGCGACTGGGAGACCCATGAGACAACGGTATGCTTTCGGTTTCTCTCCCTCTAAAAACAGAAATAAATCATTCTAAATAATAAACTGGCTTTATTTACTAATTAGTAACAATGCCTCACCCCATGTTCAAGAATGGCCTTTTTCCTCGCTCACTTTAGGTTATTTGAAGACAAAATAATCTCCAAAATATTGTTATTATTTAAACAAGCCATAGAAAATTGGTTGCAATTTCAGTTAAATCCACCAGAAAAGAGAGAACAAATAATACAACAAATATTGTGTATTGGAGTCACTTTTAATTCTTAATTGATCGACTATTATAGGCCACTGTAATCAATGGGGGCTCAGGGCAGTACAATTCTGCTCATCTGATGAAGGTGCTCATGGATGAGATTCAAACTTTGAAGACTGAGATTGAGTTATTGAAGGCAGACCAGCAGAAAGAGAAGCATTATCTGAGGGCAGAGATACGGGCGACAGTAAATGCATTGATCCAGAGCCAGGCGGTACTGGCGGAGAGTCACTCATCATTTGCAGAGAGTCAGGCGGCATTGGCAGAGAGTCAGGCAGAGAATGACGCATTGAAGAGGGCGAGGAATGAGATGGAGTCGCAATCCATGCCAGGCACACCTTGTGAGCTCTGGAACTCCACCGCCGACAGGCAGAGCCAACATACAGTACCTGGAAGGTTTGTCAGGTTGTCGGTTCACCCTGGCATTTCCATTCCTCTTCTGAAAACAGAACATGACCAACTGCTCAGCACGGGCCGTCCAGACAGTTATGCTGTTCTGCTATTACAAGGATGTGTAACCGAAGAGAGAGACCCCGAGTGGACACAGAATACCAACTGGGATGGATCCCGAGGCAAATGTGGCTTACCAGTGAACCTCTGGGTGCTCATCATTAATACCGTGTCTCAGAAGTGACTGTCCATGAATGATAAAACCCGAAAAAGGATGTACCTTTTTTCAATTTTCGCGTAAAATGACATACCCAAATCTACAGTGGGGAGAAAATGTATTTCATACACTGCCGATTTTGCAGGTTTTCCTACTTACTAAGCATGTAGAGGTCTGTAATTTTTTATCATAGGTACATTTCAACTGTGTTAGACGGAATCTAAAACAAAAATCCAGAAAATCACATTATATGATTTAAGTAATAATTAGCATTTTATTGCATGACATAAGTATTTGATCACCTACCGACCAGTAAGAATTCCCGGCTCTCACAGACCTGTTAGTTTTTATTTAAGAAGCCCTCCTGTTCTCCACTCATTACCTGCAGCGCACACAAGGTCCCCCCAGCGCATGTCCAGGCCTGTCTGAGGTTGGCCAATGACCATCTGGATGATCCAGAGGAGGATTGGGAGAAGGTCATGTGGTCTGATGCGACAGAAATAGAGCTTTTTTGTCTAAACTCCACTCGCTGTGTTTGGAGGAAGAAGAAGGATGAGTACAACCCCAAGAACACCATCCCAACCGTGAAGCATGAAGGTGGATTTTTATTTATTTGGGGATGCTTTTCTGCAAATGGGACAGGATGACTGCACCGTATTGAGGGGAGGATGGATGGGGCCATGTATCGCTAGATCTTGGCCAACAACCTCCTTCCCTCAATAAGAGAATTGAAGATGGGTCGTGGCTGGATCTTCCAGCATGACAATGGCCCGAAACACACAGCCAGGGCAACTAAGGAGTGACTCCGTAAGCAGCATCTCAAGGTCCTGGAGTGGCCTAGCCAGTCTCCAGACCTGAACCCAATAGAACATCTTTGGAAGGACCTGAAAGTCCGTATTGCCCAGCGACAGCCCCGAAACCTGAATGATCTGGAGAAGGTCTATATGGAGGAGGGGGCCAAAATGCAAGAGAAAGGCCATAATGTATTATTTCAGCCCATGTGCAATATTTTGGCCACTAGATGGCAGCAGTGGGTGTGCAACGTTTTAGACTGATTCAATGAACCATAGGAAAAATGCCAAGGGGGTGAATACTTTCATAAGGCACTGTAACGTGATTTGATGTCATTTTATCTGTGGCCAATTACCTTAAGCCTTCTTGGATGGGCACTTCTAATTTAACTCCATGGCAGCACCCAACGGCCTTGAACTTTTGAGCCCTACACTTAGATTTGGCGGTGACGTAGTGTCGCCATGAGTGACAGAACACTGAGCCAATCACAGAGCACCTGGAGAATATTACCCAATCAGGGCGCAGCTAGAGAACATTACCAACCCCTACTTGCCATATTTTCCGCTGGCTGCCCCACCACCACAGAAAGCACTGAACTAGGTGGAAACACCTGCAATTTGGAGCTGCCCTACTCAAGAACATAAAAAAAGAGACAAATCTTAAATGCGGCTTTAACTAAATAATTTTTATTATGTATTTTTTTACATTATTTGCAAACTGATATGTGACAGGAATTAATGTCAAAATATTATGCTGAAAAGGTGGGGCTCAAAACAGGTGGGGCTCTGCCCTGAATGATGGGTCGCCAATGGATATAGGGCTGGGAGATATGTGCAACACCAATCAATCCCCAAGGGACTGGAGTTGCCCATCCCTGGGGTACGGGAAACTTTGCACTGGAAATGGGTGTCACTGTTGTTCCACTCTGTAAATTACATAAAGACTACAAGAGCAGTGTCATATGTGACCCACCAGCTGGACTCAGTCCTATGTATAAAAATTATACATTTTGTTTTTTACATTGGATGAAAGAAGAGACTCTTAGCTAGAAATTGGTTTATCATATACTGCAGTTGAGGAACAATAACATTATTTTGCTTTGAAAATGGATAAACTTGTAACCCCACTTTTGAGAAAATGGCCTGTGAATCATTGGTACACCTACTGGAGAGCTCTTCTTTGTCTACACCCATTCAGCATCATTCACACACTCTTAAGCCTTAGCCCCACCTATCTCTTTAAGGATTCACAGTGTAGTAAACCACCAAAGATTGCAAAACTAAAAGTGGCGAAAGTATTAACAAAAAGTACTAGTAAAATAAAATGTGATTTAGTCCTTGGCCTATATCCTAATCTGACTTTGGTGCAGGCCATGTTGTTCTTCACATTACCGACTCCGGTAAACACACAATACATGAATTAAAATAAATGTTTATTTGTCACATGCAGAGGATACAGAAGGTGTAAATGGTACAGTGAAATTGTTTAGTCTTTTGTCTAGTCATATAGCGTACTCGCTAGCTAGCGAAATGATTAACCATAATCCCAACTCTAATGCCGCATTCAAAACAACTGTAATCTCAATGAAAAAAATAATATTTGAACGGTCATCCAACTCGGAATTCCAACTCAGGAACTCGGGCCTTTTTCTCGAGCGCAGATCCTAACAGATCATAAACGTGACATTAGCTACCGAGCCAGCTAGCTAGTAGTACGCTTTATCTTGCAATGAAAATGTATTTTGATAAAATTAGAAACATAATATCTGAAAATGTAGTTAGACTCTTACTTGTATACATGGATGAACGCTTCTCCCTCTCATGGATGCCATGGTTTCCCTTAGTTTGAAGATTTAATCCCGAGACGGATGTTTTATACCACAGCCTCCTTTCCATGTTCTCTTTATGGACTCTCACCGCATTTGGCAATCATCTCTCTGCTTCCACTGGCATTTCTGTAACGGCTTTCTTGTGGAGAAGGAGAGTCAGACCAAAATTCAGCGTGATGATGATTCATGATATTTTAATGAAGGGAAAAACTATACATGAAGAAACTACAAAATAATGAAATGTGCCAAAACCGAAACAGCCCTATCTGATGCAAACACAATGACAGGAACAATCACCCACAAAACACTCAATGAATATGGCTGCATAAATATGGTTCCCAATCAGAGACAACGATAATCACCTGCCTCTGATTAAGAACCGCCTCAAGGCAACCATAGACTTTCCTAGACAACCCTACTCAGCCACAATCCCAATACCTACTAAAACCCCAATACAAAAACACACCACAAAATAAACCATGTCACACCCTGGCCTGACCAAATAAATAAAGAAAACACAAAATACTAAGACCAAGGCGTGACAATTTCACATTACTTTTGGGTTGTAAATATATTATAACTCTTGAATTAATGTCATGCTGAATGTAAACATGTGCTTAACAAGTCACATAATACGTTGCATGGACTACCTCTGTGCGCAATAATAGTGTTTAACCTGATTTCGAATGACTACCTCATCTCTGTACCCCAAACATACAATTATAAGTAAGGTCTCTCAGTCGAGCTGTGAATTTCAACCACAGATTCAACCATACAGACCAGGGAGGTTTTCCAATGCCTCCCAAAAAGAGCACCTATTGGTAGATAATAAATCAATAAAAAACAAACAGACATTTAATATCCCTTTCAGCATGGTGAAGTTATACATTACACATTGGATGGTGTATCAATACACCCAGTCACTACAAAGATACAGGCATCCTTCCTAACTCGGTTGCTGGGGAGGAAGGAAACCGCTCAGGAATTTCACCATGAGGCCAATGGTGACTTTAAATCAGTTACATAGTTTTCTATCACAGCCATTAAACTGAGGATAGATCAACAACATTGTAGTGACTCCATAATACTAGCCTAATTGACAGAGTACATTTTTTATTTTACATGCGTCCTGTTCAGGGTTGGTAAGGTTATTTTCTAAATTTAATCTGTTAATCTGTTACAGTTATCAGTAACGGAACTTTTGGTTAACCCAAAATCAGTATTCTGATTACATTCAGTTACTTTTAGATTACTTTCCCCTTAAAAGGAATTAGAAGACAAAAATGTATGTTACCAATTGAACGACATCTATTGCAGGATAAATTAATGTTAAAGTTTATATAGCTGGCCATATATAGATGTTAAAAATTACTTTATGGGTTAGTTATGTAAGCTTCTTCTAACCCATCGCTTTCTACTACATATAATAATACGATTAAATCATATCTTTACATTAAAAAACAAAATCTATCAGAATGTAAGTCTCTGAATGTCCTTGAGTGTCCAATTTGTTGAAAATAAAATACAGAAATATCTAATTTACACAAACCCCTAGTTAAACCCCGTTTCACACCTGGAGTATAAAATATTTGCCCAAATTGCTCAAAAATCTTCAAATTCTTTAAACTCTGCCAAATTGATCATTGCTAGAAAATCATGTTCAAGTCTTGCAATAGATTTTCAAGCGGATTTAGTCAAAACTGTAACTTGGCCACTCAGGAACATTCACCGACTTCTTGCTAAGCAACTCCAGTGTAGATTTGGCCTTGTGTTTTATGTTATTGTCCTGCTGAAACAGCTATTCATCTCCCAGTGTCTGGTGAAAGCAGACTAAATCAGGTTTTCCTCTAGGATTTTGCCTGTGCTAAGATCATTCCGTTTATTTTTTTAACCTGAAAAACTTTAATGATTACAAGCACACCCATAACAGGATGCAGCCACTACTATGCTTGAAATATGGAGAGTGGTACTCAGTAATGTGTTGTATTGGATATGCCCCAAACATAACACTTTTTATTCAGGACAAAAAGTTCATTGCTTTGCCACATTTTGTGCAGTATTACGTCAGTGCCTTGTTGCAAATAGGATCAGGGTTGGGGAGTAATGGATTGCAAAAATGACAATATACTACTAATAACATACCCTCAGGTAGTTGCAGAGGGCTGTGGCTGACATCTTCTCTGGCCCAACAGTACACCTCTTAATCTCCTCAGAACTGATGCTGTATGTACTTTTTTACCCGTAATCCCCAGGACCCCTATACCTTGAATGCCTTCAAAATCCACACTAACTGGGCTGCTTTTCTGACAACATGTAGCATACAGTATTGATGTTTACTATTTGTAAGGGATTAACACAGACCAACATTATCTGGAAATAATGGACAACATACGTTTGAGGTATTCAAGGCCCTGCAACAGGCTAACATCCTGTCCAGGGGCTGTACTTGAACATCAAGCTGCCTCACGCTACAGAAGCAAGAGATGAGGCTGCCTTTTTATCTCGGTCATTTATTGGGTAGGGCCATCTACATACCTGCACTCCTGTGCATCCTCTGCCAGCTGAATCATCTCCTGCTCCTCAGGGCTTATGTTCTCTGCAATTAAACACCAAAAAATATTGGTTTCTTATTATTCCTGGTCTTGTTGATGTTTGAACACGTTGTTCCAGACCAGCAGTAACACATTGATATCGAGGGCTTGATAATTGGTTGATGCTATGCTTGTCAGGCATGTTAGTGGCAGTGATTAGATATAATTAAAATACACACACACACACCTTACGAACTCAGTCTCCAACACTCCCCCGTACCACTCTCTGTGACAGTCCTGGCATGTGTAAATATATTTATATATACAGTTGAAGTTGGAAGTTTACATACACTTAGGTTGGAGTCATTAAAACTCGGTTTTCAACCACTCCACAAATTTCTTGTTAAGAAACTATAGTTTTGGCAAGTCGGCTAGGACATCTACTTTGTGCATTTTGGACATGTACTAAATGTATTTGGCTAAGATGTATGTAAACTTTCGACTTCAACTGTAAACAGTTGTTACACCTTAAACTCAGTTTTTCACAATTCCTGACATTTAATCCTAGTAAACATTCCCTGTTTTAGGTCATTTAGATCACCACTTTATTTTAAGAATGTGAAATGTCAGAATAATAGCAGAGAGAATACTTTATTTAAGCTTTTATTTCTTTCATCACATTCCCAGTGGGTCAGAAGTTTACATACACTCAATTATTATTTGGTAGCATTGCCTTTAAATTGCTTAACTTGAGTCAAACATTTTGGGTAGCCTTCCACAAGCTTCCCACAATAAGTTGTGTGAATTTTGGTCCATTCCTCTAGACAGAGCTGGTGCAACTGAGTCAGATTTGTAGGCCTCCTTGCTCGCACACGCTTTTTCAGTTCTGCCCACACATTTTCTATAGGATTGAGGTCAGGGCTTTGTGATGGCCACTCCAATACCTTGACTTTGTTGCCCTTAAGCCATTTTGCCACAACTTTGGAAGTATGCTTGGGGTCATTGTGCATTAGGAAGGCCCATTTGTGACCAAGCATTAACTTCCTGACTGATGTCTTTTCCTCCATCATGATGCCATCTTTTTTTTGTGAAATGCACTAGCCCCTCTTGCAGCAAAACACACCCACAACATGATGCTGCCAACCCCGTGCTTCATGGTTGGGATGGTGTCCTTTGGCTTGCAATCCTCCTCCTTTTTCCTCCAAACATAACGATGGTCATTATGGCCAAACAGATCTATTTTTGTTTCATCAGACCATAGGACATTTCTACAAAAAGTATGATCTTTGTCCCCATGTGCAGTAGCAAACCGTAGTCTGGATTTTTTAATGGTGG
Organism: Oncorhynchus gorbuscha; assembly: GCF_021184085.1. Taxonomy (NCBI): domain Eukaryota; kingdom Metazoa; phylum Chordata; class Actinopteri; order Salmoniformes; family Salmonidae; genus Oncorhynchus; species Oncorhynchus gorbuscha. The sequence continues at coordinate 48,146,117 of NC_060181.1, read as the reverse complement.
TTTTGGAGCAGTGGCTTCTTCCTTGCTGATCAGCCTTTCAGGTTATGCCGATATTGGACTCTCTTTGCTGTGGATATAGATACTTTTGTTCCTGTTTCCTCCAGCATCTTCACAAGGTCACAAGGTCCATTATTCTGGGATTGATTTGCACTTTTTGCAGCAAAGTACGTTCATCTCTAGGAGACAGAACATTTACATTTACATTTACATTTACATTTACATTTAAGTCATTTAGCAGACGCTCATGTCTCCTTCCTCAGAGTTATGACGGCTGCGTAATCCCAAGACGTTTATACTTGCGTAGTAATGTCTGTACAGATGAACGTGGTACCTTCAGGCATTTCAAAATTGCTCCCAAGGATGAACCAGACTTGTGGAGTTCTACAATATTTTTTCTGAGGTCTTGGCTGATTTCTTTAGATTTTCCCATGATGTCAAGCAAAGAGGCACTGAGTTTGAAGGTAGGCCTTGAAATAGATCCACAGGTACACCTCCAACTGACTCAAATGATGCCAATTTGTCTTTTAGAAGCTTCTAAAGCCATGACATAATTTCTGGAATTTTTCAAGCTGTTTATAGGCGCAGTCAACTTAGTGTACCTGTATGTAAACTTCTGACTCACTGGAATTGTGATACAGTGAATTATAAGTGATATAATCTGTCTGTAAACAATTGTTGGAAAAATTACTTGTGTCATGCACAAAATATATGTCCTAACCGACTTGCCAAAACTATAGTTTGTTAACAAGACAAGTGTATGTACATTTCTGACTTCAACCATAGATCTATCTAACTATATCTACACACACTGTATATAGTTAAAACATTCATGATGAGTGGGTAAGAGCTACCATATATTTCAGCAATAAAATGTAAGAATTCAAAACGCAAAACAGTCTCCTAGGTTCACTAGTCGCTACCTTGAAGCTAATGTTAGCTAGCTAATGTAGCTAGTTATAGCTGATCTACTGAGTAGCTTTAGCCTTGGCTTACCATTCAATATCTTACCATTCATTTTTACAATTATGTTTTTCTGTTAATATTGTCAAGCCTGCTCCCGCTCCCCCTCTCTAGCGCCAGAATGTCCATCATTACACACACCTGTTACCATCATTACACGCATCAGCGCTCCATTGGATTCACCTGGACTCCTTAACTTTGTTGATTACCCCGTCTATTTCTGTCTGTTCCTCAGTTTGTTCCCCATGTCAGCAATATTGTCGTTATGTTTTCCCTGTCCAGACGCTGTCCCTGTTTGTTTCTTGTCGGTTGTTTTATTAAATGTTCACTCCCTGTACTTGTTTCTCATCTCCCAGCATTTGTCCTCATAAATATTTATTAAATAGGATATTCTCTGTCTTGACCATGTACCATGGAGTGATGAATGAGCCAATTGGAAGCTGGGGGTGATGAGGTGGCCATAATGGTATGAGGGCCAGATGGATAATTTAGCCAGGACACCAGGGTTAGCATCCCTTTTAGTGGACACCTGTTTAACACCCTACACAGGGCAATGTCCCCAATCACTGCCCTGTGCAGGGTTGGTCATCCGGGGACCAACCCTGCTTAGCTTCAGAGGCAATGCAGCTGTGGGATACAGGGTGGTGTGCTGCTGGCTGTAAGACAATGGGCCTCAGGATCTCGTCACGGTATCTCTGTGCTTTCAAATTGCAATTGTGTTCATTGTCCATAGCGTATGCCTGCCCACACCATAACCCCACCACCACCATTGGGCACTCTGTTCACAATGTTGACATCAACAACCACTTTCCCACACAACGCGATACACGTGGTCTGCAGCTGTGAAGTCATTTGAACGTATTACCAAATTCTCAGAAATCAACATTAGAGGTGGCTTATGGTAGAGAAATGAACATTCAATTATCTTGCAACAGCTCTGGTGGACATTCCTGTAGTCAGTATGCCAATTGCATGCTCCCTGAAAACTTGAAACAACTGTGGCATTGTGTTGTGTAACAAACGGAACATTTTAGAGTGGCCTTTTATTGACCCCAGCACAAGGTGCTGTGTAATGATCATGCTGTTTAATACATTTCTTGATATGCTATACCTGTCAGGTGCATGGATTATCTTGGCAGAGGAGAAATGCTCACTAGCACCGATCTAAACAAATTTGTGCACAACATTTGAGAGAAATAAGCTTTTTGTGCATATGGAATATTTTTGGGATCTTTTATTTCAGCTCATGGACCAACACTTCACATGTTGCATTTATATTTTTCTTCAGTTTAGTTAGTATGCTATCTAACCTGACTGCTACTTCGAAAGTAATAATGTTTGCAAAAATAGCAGCCAAGTTTAAACTTAGACACGCGACTTAACAGAAACAGAGTTTATTAATGCTCAAAACCGAATAACTGAAATCCTCTAGATAGTAGAGGGGGGAAAACAACTGGAGAAGCAGGCCGTAGTCAACTGAGACACCTGCTCACACGCAGCGTCTGAAGAAGGCACAAAACACGACAGGACAGGGTGATACACAATCACGGCAAATAACACGACAGGACAGGGCGAAACGCAATTACAGCATGGAATACAAAACAAGGAACCGATGGAACAGGAACGGATCACAAAGGAATAAATAGGGAGCAAGCGAGAGAGTGAAAGGGGGAGGGGAGAGAGAGGGATAGAACCAAACAAGACCAGCAGAGGGAAACGAATAGCATTAAATGACAAACATGACAGTACCCCCACTCACCGGCGCCTCCTGGCGCACTCGAGGAGAATCCTGGCGGCAACGGAGGAAATCATCGATGAGCGAACGGTCCAGCACGTCCCACGGAACCCAACTCCTCTCCTCAGGACCGTAACCCTCCCAATCCACTAGGTAGAACGCATGTCCATAATTTTATGTACCTTGTAAATGTGTCTCGACAAGGACAGGGAAGCGAACGGGGGTGCGAAGAAAGGGCTTAACACAGGAGACATGAAGGCACAGCGACTGGATTCAAGAGGAAGGCTGCGAGTGGAAAGCCCACACTCTCTGGCCGGCAATACCTTGGACTCTTAATCCTGCGTTTATTGGCGGCTCTCACCGTCTGTGCCCTTGCGCTCACAACGTTGGACAAACGCTTGAGCGGAGGGAACGCTGGACTCGGCAAGCTGGGATGAGAACAGAGGAGGCTGGTTCAGACATTGCAGACTGGGGATGAAACCCGGAAGAGAGACTGACGGACGCACCAATCAAGCGACAGAACTCCCTCCAAAACTGTGACGTGAATTGCGGACCTCTCTGAAACGGCGTCTAACGGAGGGCCAGGAATACATTCTCAATAATGAACGTCTCTAGCGGAAGGAAGTTTACGAGGAGATAAGGAAATTAGAGAACCCATCAGAGTCTTCCCCGCAGACAAAGGCAGACCGTTACAGTAGCGAACCATGAATTCTGAATAATCAATAATGATTTGTGCCGTCTCCTTAGCGGAAGGAAGTTTAGCGAGGGGAATGAAATGTGCCGCCTTAGAGAAGACCATGGTCTTCGAGACAAAGGCAGACCGGGAGCGGCTGAGACGAAGGAATGGGGTATCTGGCGAATAGACGCAGAGTGCCTCGAACACCGGGATGTTACACGGCGACAGTGCTGAGTGCTTGCTTAACCTGTCTTTCAATTCCCCAGACTGTTAACCATCCCCTCGGGATCAGTAGAAGCCACAGAAGAACTTAGCAAACTTCATTAAGTCGTTTGGCAGAACGGATGTACTCAAGGTTCTTATGGTCTGTCCAAACGACAAAGAACGGTCGCCCCCTCCAGCCTTTACATAGAGACAATCAGACTCTCTGGGAAAAGGCGCTGTCAGAACACGGATAGGAGCGGAACTTTTAGAAGTGCTGGGCGGAACCATGAAGCTCTCGAGAATGACGGAGCGAAAAATCAGGATAACAAGATAGACACGAAAATGTTCAGCATGTCTCTCAGAACATCATTAACTAATGCCTGAAAAACACTGAACATGCATTGACGGGAAAAAATCAGGATATCGTCAAGATAGAACAAAACAGAAAATGTTCAGCATGTCTACTCAGAACATCATTAACTAATGCCTGAAAAACAGCTGGCGCATTGACCGAACGGCAGAACCCGGTACTCAAAATGCCCTAACGGAGTATTAAACGCCGTTTTCCCCCCCCCTCTCTGATGCGCACGAGATGGTAAGCGTTACGAAGGTCCAACTTAGTAAAGCACCTGGCTCCCTGCAGAATCTCGAAGGCTGATGACATAAGGGGAAGCGGATAACGATTCTTAACCGTTATGTCATTCAGCCCTCGATAATCCACGCAGGGGCGCAGAGTACCGTCCTTCTTCTTAACAAAAAGAACCCCGCCCCGGCCGGAGAGGAAGAAGGCACTATGGTACCGGCGTCAAGAGACACAGACAAATAATCCTCGAGAGCCTTACGTTCGGGAGCCGACAGAGAGTATAGTCTACCTCGAGGAGGAGTGGTCCCCGGAAGGAGATCAATACTACAATCATACGACCGGTGAGGAGGAAGGGAGTTGGCTCGGGACCGACTGAAGACCGTGCGCAGATCATGATATTCCTCCGGCACTCCTGTCAAATCGCCAGGTTCCTCCTGAGAAGTAGGGACAGAAGAAACGGGAGGGATGGCAGACATTAAACACTTCACATGACAAGAAACGTTCCAGGATAGGATAGAATTACTAGACCAATTAATAGAAGGATTATGACATACTAGCCAGGGATGACCCAAAACAACAGGTGTAAACGGTGAACGGAAAATCAAAAAAGAAATAGTCTCACTGTGGTTACCAGATACTGTGAGGGTTAAAGGTAGTGTCTCAAATCTGATACTGGGAAGATGACTACCATCTAAGGCGAACATGGGCGTAGGCTTATCTAACTCTCTGAAAGGAATGTCATGTTTCCGAACCCATCGTCCATGAAACAACCCTCAGCCCCAGAGTCTATCAAGGCACTACATGTGCGCCCGAACCGGTCCAGCGTAGGTGGACCGACAAAGTAGTACAGGACTTTGATGGAGAGACTTGAGTAGTTGCGCTCACCTGTAGCCCTCCGCTTACAGATGAGCTCTGGCTTTACTGGACATGAATTAACGAAATGTCCAGCAACTCCACAATAGAGGCACAGGCGGTTGGTGATCCTCCGTTCCCTCTCCTTATTCGAGATGCGAATCCCTCCCAGCTGCATGGGCTCAGTCTCAAAGCCAGAGGGGGAGATGGCTGCGATGCGGAGCAGGGAAACACCGTTGATGCGAGCTCTCTTCCACGAGCCCGGTGACGAAGATCTACCCGTCGTTCTATGCGGATGGCGAGAGCAATCAAAGAGTCCACATCTGAAGGAACCTCCCGGGAGAGAATCTCATCCTTAACCACAGCGTGGAGTCCCTCCAGAAAACGAGCGAGCAGCGCCGGCTCGTTCCACTCACTAGAGGCAGCAAGAGTGCGAAACTCAATGGAATAATCCGTTATGGACCGTTCACCTTGGCATAAGGAAGCCAGGGCCCTAGAAGCCTCCCCACCAAAAACTGAACGGTCAAAAACCCGAATCATCTCCTCTTTAAAGTTCTGGAAATCGTTAGAGCAAACAGCCCTTGCCTCCCAGATAGCTGTGCCCCATTCTCGAGCCCGGCCAGTGAGGAGTGAGATGACGTAAGCAACCCGAGCTCTCTCTCTAGAGTATGTGTTGGGTTGGAGAGAGAACACAATCTCACACTGCGTGAGAAAGGAGCGGCACTCAGTGGGCTGCCCGGAGTAGCAAGGTGGGTTATTAACCCTAGGTTCTGGAGGCTCGGCAGGCCAGGAAGTAACAGGTGGCACGAGACGTAGACTCTGGAACTGTCCAGAGAGGTCGGAAACCTGAGCAGCCAGGTTTTCCACGGCCTGGCGAGCAGCGGACAATTCCTGCTCGTGTCTGCCGAGCATGGCTCCTTGGATCTCGACGGCCGTGTAACGAGCGTCAGAAGTCGCTGGGTCCATTCTTTGATCGGTTCCTTCTGTTATGCAGGTGAAGGAGGACCCAAACGCGACTTAACAGAAACAGAGTTTATTAATGCTCAAAACCGAATAACTGAAATCCTCTAGATAGTAGAGGGAAAACAACTGGAGAAGCGGCCACAGACTGCAGGTCGCCGGGTAGGCGCAGGCCGTAGTCAACTGAGACACCTGCTCACACGCAGCGTCTGAAGAAGGCACAAAACACGACAGGACAGGGTGATACACAATCACGGCAAATAACACGACAGGACAGGGCGAAACGCAATTACAGCATGGAATACAAAACAAGGAACCGATGGAACAGGAACGGATCACAAAGGAATAAATAGGGAGTCTAATCAGGGGAAAGGATCGGGAACAGGTGTGGGAAGACTAAATGATGATTAGGGGAATAGGAACAGCTGGGAGCAGGAACGGAACGACAGAGAGAAGAGAGAGCGAGAGAGTGAAAGGGGGAGGGGGAGAGAGAGGGATAGAACCAAACAAGACCAGCAGAGGGAAACGAATAGCATGGGGAGCACAGGGACAAGACATGACAATAAATGACAAACATGACAGACTGTCTTAAATACTAATCCAAACAACATGTAGGCCTGTTAAAAGACCACAACATTTATTTGTCTCTCAGCCTGTATCTTTGGTGCTAACGTTAGCATTGTTAGCTAACTAAGTAGCTAAACCTGCTGCATCTGAAATAAAGTATTTTCAACGTCAACAGAGAAGTACAGACTTAGCAACTGTCCAAGCAAACAAGCAACTGTCCAAGCAAACAACCAATCAACCACCCAACAACACTGGAGGCCTATTGGAACTGACGTTTAAGTCGCTCTGGATAAGAGCGTCTGCTAAATGACTTAAATGTAATGTAATGATGTAATGTAATTAAATACAAAAATATAGGCTATTTGGAAAGGGCACAATGGCCGCCGGAGCAGTAATTTTGGTTGGTGATGGAGGGCGTGATTTTGGCAAATGGAATGATGGGAGTTTGAGCCTTAAACAACAGAAACAAAGTTGGAGTAAGCTGACTATCCATATCATTCTATAGGTTTTTGAGAGTCTATTTAAAATATTTACAGATGGTATTAGACAAAGACAACCAGAGAAATATTGCTGAGAATTCCAAAATGATCAGAAAATTACAGATGGGTTATATAGATAGCTGAAAATGTCCATAATATATTGTATTAGTCATCTCAGGGATCCTACTTGTAAATATCACAGAAAAGCAATTTGCGGTTTTGCTCATCACTAGACAATGTTCTGAACCGGTTCAATCCTCCCAAAAATACTGGTTTATATTGTTTCTTTCTGTTGCTTTTTTTAACCTGTAAAAGCACTTTTATTTAATTTTTTACATTTAGCTCAATAAATTACGTCACTAATCAGTGAGGATAGAGCAGGCCAGAATATTAACTACAAAAACAAGCTTGTGCAGAGCGGAACCAGAAATAAAATCCCGGCTTTTTGTAGTTAAATATAACATGAAACATGATGCCTATAGTATCCTTAACTAGCATTGAACAAGTTTATTCATTCTTCTCTAGCTAATAAAAAATCTCTCTCCTATCTTCTGAATCAAGCTTGTAATGCCAGTAAAGTCACCTATGCTTTGGAGGGGGAGGGGCAGGTGGCCTAAACACGCACACACACAAACACAGGCAAAGATTTTCAGCTTCTGAGTGACAGAGTAAGGGCTTTGCATAGGCACTTGCTGCGTTTTGTTGTGGGACTAGGACAAAATGCCTAGAAAGTAAATAACTTTATTAACCAGTTCCCATGCTTGTAGAACAACAGTTATGTTCCACAACAGTATGGATCGCTTTCGTTCCAGGTTCCGTTTCTGTTCCTTAAAAATGTTATTTTACGGTTTACGGTTCTGTTCCCTGAACCAGTTCCAACCCTTGATTTGATGAGAGTGAGAGAGGTTTGAGGAGGAGGATTGATTTATGCCTAGGAGGAGCTGCTTCTACAAACAAATATTGGCCACCACTCCATGAGTGAATCAACTGCTGCTTTACTTTCTAATCGGGTTGTAATGACATTGTGGATTGTCATTGTCAAAACAGCTGAATTTATAATAAATAACCTTTGATTGTACTTTCACTTGCCTCTGTGGTTGTGTTTGCCATGGGATATTATAACTTTTTTTGTGACATATAAAGTACACACTGTAAATGACTCTGACTTACTCTAAAGACAAGCAGCAGTTATTTTCTTGAAGTCAGGCCATCATTTACAGTAGGTCTGTGTGTTCCCAGCCCACAAACACACACTCAACAGCACATCCAACGAGCGATTATTCATGTCATTCTTCAAAGGTCCTTGAGAGGGATTTTGATGCACCAGTTACTCACACACCAGAATTAATTCAAGCTTGGTTAAGATTGTGCCATCTGGGTCCTTGTACTCCACGATTAATGTGATGCAGAGTTGAATCATTTGTGTTGTTTGAAGTTCAATAAACAAGGATTTTCTGAGTAAAATACAAATACTAGAGATTAACTAATTTAGGAGATCTCATTTGTGTATTTGGTAATAAAGCCCAGTCGTAATTGCTTATTGTAATCATCAGGCACATACACAAATATGGGGATTTTATGATTAACGTAATGTGGCGAAGAGAAACAAATCTTACAACTGTAAGATGTTTCCGGACATATGTTAATAAGATGATTTATTTGGTGTGAGTTTATACTTACTATTGGTAGAACAAGTTTTGCATCTCCAAATGAGAAAAACAAACAATTTTGCCTGTACAGATTAAGAAACAAAGGAATTGTCCTCCCTTGAAAAATGTTCTATTGAATATTAATTGTACTGCTATGCCCTTGATACTAAACTTTCAATTGAACTTGTTTATCTTAAATTGTATTTCTATGCTCTCGCCCCCCTCTCTGCACTGTTTGTTGTACTCCACATTCTGTCAGGTTGAAGGTGGTCATCATATCTACTGTATCTACACTCAAGAGTACACCAACCTGTTGACAAAAATGGTTCACTCATACAGACAGTGAGTCACGTGGCCGTGGCTTGCCAAATAAAGCAGGCAGACAGGCTTCGAAGCATTCGATCACTGTTCGATGGAACGTTAGAATGGCCAAAACGAGTGACATAAGCAACTTTGAGCATGGTATGATCATCGCTGCCAGGAGCGCCGGTTTCAGTATCTCAGAAATGGCCAGCCTCCTGGGCTTTTCGCACACGACAGTGTCTAGTGTTTTCCGAGAATGGTGCGACAAACAAAAAACATCCAGTCCTTACAGTCCTGTGTGCAAAAACAGCTCATTGATGAGAAGTCGAAGGAGAAATGCAAGAATCGGGCAAGCTAACAGACGGGCCACAAACAGGCAAATAATAGGTCAGCACAATAGTGGTGTGCAGATGGGCATCTTGGAACGCACAACTCCTCAGTCCTTGTTACGGATGGACTATTGCAGCAGATGACCACACCGTGCTCCACTACTATCAGCCAAAAACAAGAAGAAGTTGCTCCAGTGGGCATGCAATCACCAACACTGGACATTTGAGGAGTGGAAAAACATTGCCTGGTCCGATGAATCACGTTTCCTGTTGCATCATGCTGATGGCAATGTCAGGTTCTGGCGTAGGCAGCATGAGTTTCCTGTTGACAACAGTACTGGGGGGTGGCAGTAGTGTGTTGGTGTGGAGAATGTTTTCCTGGCAAACATTAGGTCCCTTGATACCAATTGAGCATTGTTTCCATGCCCCGAAAAATTCAGGTCCTCTGGAGGCAAAGGGGGGTCCGACCCGGTACTAGATGCGTGTACCTAATAAACTAGCCACTGAGTGTATAAGAAGGCCTACTGTAGCACAAAACTAACCACTGAGTATATAAGAAGGCCTACTGTAGCACGACTCACAGTAGCATCACAACACACTGACCTCTACAAAGATTGGAGATCAACATTGAGTTCTCATGTAAAACAATGTACAGTATATGCCTAACTGCACCACTCAAGACATATCAAACACCTATAAAACTCACAATATTGTAGCAAGAATAATATTGTAACTTTTGTTACGATATCTGTGAGAGTGTCACATTCGTCAAAATGATATATCTACGCAGCGTGCGTAGAGTGCCACAGTTTTTAATTAATAGAAACTCACCAAACAAGCACAAACGAAACGTGAAGCTACTGGTGTGCATACAGGCAACTAACTATAGACAAAATCCCACAAATCACAATGAGGTAATGGCTACCTAAATATTATCCCCAATTAGAGGCAAAGATAGTTGTCTCTGGTTGGGAACCATACCAGGCCAACATAAACCATTAACTTCTTGTGACTAGGGGGCGATATTTTAATTTTTGAATGAAAAACTTTCTCGTTTTAAACAAGATATTTTGTCACGAAAAGATGCTCGACTATGCATATAATTGACAGCTTTGGATAGAAAACACTCTGACATTTCCAAAACTGCAAAGATATTATCTGTGAGTGCCACAGAACTGATGTTACAGGCGAAACCCAGATAAAAATCTAATCAGGATATGCCGCATTTTTTGAAACCGCCTCATGCCAATGACTCCTTATATGGTTGTGAATGAGCTACGAATGAGCTTATGTTTTCCACGTATTCCCCAAGGAGTCTACAGCATTGTGACGTCTTTTTACGCATTTCCGTTGAAGAATAGCCATAAGGGACCATATTTAGCAAGTGGTCACATGGTGTCTCCCGCAGAAAATCTTGCGTAAAATACTGAGGTAGCCATTGATCCTAAACAACGTTTGCCGTGTTTCTGTCGATATTATAGAGCTAATTTGGAAAAAAGTTTGGCGTTGTAGTGGTAGCATTTTCCGGTCGATTTCTCAGCAAAGCATGATGAACAAACGGGAGCTATTTCGCCTACAAAAATAATATTTTTTGGAAAAAAGAAACATTTGCTATCTAACTGGGAGTCTCCTGAGTGAAAACATCCGAAGTTCTTCGAAGGTAAATGATTTAATTTGATTGCTTTTCTTATTTTTGTGAAAATGTTGCCTGCTGCCAACAGTGCCTTGCATAGCATTATGCCATGATAAACACAAATGCTTGTCTAGCGTTGGCTGTAACGCTTATTTTGAAAATATGAGATGACAGTGTGATTAACAAAAGGCTAAGCTTGTGTTTCAATATTTTTTTTTGCGATTTTCATGAATAGGAACATTTTCTAGGTGTATTTATGTCCGCTGCGTTATGCTAATTCGTTTGAGGCTATGATTACGATCCCGGACCCGGGATTGCTAGTCGCAAAATGTTAACCTCCCACTGGCCAACATCCAGTGAAAATGCAGAGTGCCAAATTCAAATTCATTTCTATAAAAATTCAACTTTGATGAAATCACACATTCAATATACCAAATTAAAGCTACACTTGTGTATCCAGCCAACTGTCAGCTTTCAAAAATGCTTTATGGCGTAAGCAAACGATGATATTATCTGAGGATAGCACCCCAGTAAACAAAGAGAGAAAAGCATATTTCAACCCTGCAGGCGCAACACAAAACGCAGAAATAAAAATATAATTCATGCCTTTCCTTTGATGAGCTTCTTCTGTTGGCACTCCAATATGTCCCATAAACATCACAAATGGTCCTTTTGTTCGATTAATTTCGTCTATATATCCAAAATGTCCATTTATTTGGCGCATTTGATCCAGAAAAACACCGGTTCCAACTTGTGCAATTTGACTAAAAAATTTCTCAAAAGTTACCTGTAAGCATTGTCCAAACATTTCAAACTACTTTTGCAATACAACTTTAGGTATTTTTTTAACGTAAATAATCGATAAATTTGAAGACGGGATAAACAGCGTTCAATACAGGATGATAACAATGTGTAGCGAGCATTTCTGGTCACTATCTAACAGTACACTTCAAGTTACCCTTATTCTGGATGGCCGTACTTCTTCATTACACAAAGGAAAAACCTCAACAAATTTCTAAAGACAGTTGACGTCCAGTGGAAGCGATGGGAACTGCAAGCCCCTGCCTTAAAATTCTAGATTCCCAATGAAATCTCATTGAAAAGAGTGACCTAAAAAAACTAGTTCTGTTATGCTCACAGACATCATTCAAACGGTTTTAGAAACTTCAGAGTGTTTCCTATCCAAATCTACTAATAATATGCATATCCTTGCTTTTGAGCCAGAGTAGCAGGCCGTTTACTTTCGATATGCTTTTCATCCGGACGTGAAAATACTGCCCCCTATCCCAAAGAAGTTAAGATCAGAAGCCTTGTTGTTTGACAAAAGTCTGCAACCTTCCCACTAGCCATGATTGGCTGAGATAATGAGTGGTCTGGACATGCCGAGAGAGAAGTTCAGATTGGTCTGCCATATAGAAAGCTTCTCTCTATTTGAGCTGGTCAGTCTGTGTTAGTAAATCTGTCAAACACAGCTTTTTTTAAATGTATCGTGTAGTGGAGCTGCATAAGTGTTGCTCTCCACTTTCTGAAGGATAGAGTTTTGAAATCAGTGGTATTCGAGTATGATAGTAAAAGAGATGGAGAAAACACCGGTCTCCAGATTATATCTTCAAACCAAGTGTGCACTCTGAACTCTCAGAGAGCAAAACGAGATGGGTGGGGCTAAAGCTGGGTGTGAACTATGCTGAATGGGTGTAGACAAAGAAGAGCTCTTCACTAGATACCAAGACATTCAAAGGAAAAAAAAAAAAAATAGTTTACTAGTTTATTAACTTTTAAAGCAGAATTACTTTCCAATTGTTCCTCAAAAACGCAGTGTTTGATATACCATTTTGAAACTCTGAGTCTCTATTTTTATCCAATGTCCAATGTTTATTTATCCAAAAAACACAGTTTCAAATTGTGCTACATATGACCAAATCCAGGTGGTGAGTCACCATTTGTAATGCTCCGGGTGTCGTGGGTGTGGAGTCAAATGCAGGAGACAGAGTTCAATGCTGTGCGTCTTTACTAGCACCAACAGGGTGCACACAAAAGTAACGTTCCCAAACACAGGGGAAAAAGTACAAATAGAAAAAATCACGACTAAGCACGTACCTCTACAACAGAGCCGAAGGTTTACAATGAAATAATCCCGCACAACAACCAGGCGGGCCGGCTGTCTAATAAAGACAAACTAATTAAACATAAAGAGGTGCTACCACTAAACATACAAGGAGGGGGAGGAAAAACAATCAGTGGCAGCTAATAGGCCGGTGATGACGACCGCCGAGCGCCACCCGCCCGGGAAGGGGAACCACCCTCGGTCGGACTCGTGACAGTACCCCCCCTCTGACGCGCGGCTCCCGCAGCGCGCCGACACCGGCCTCGAGGTCGCCCCGGAGGGCGAGGTGCAGGGCGATCCGGATGGAGGCGATGGAAATCCCTCAACATGGATGGATCCAAGATGTCCCCCACCGGTACCCAGCACCTCTCCTCCGGACCGTACCCCTCCCAGTCCACGAGGTACTGCAGGCCCCTCACCCGGCGTCTTGAGTCCAGAATGGCCCGGATCGTGTACGCCAGGGTCCCCTCGATGTCCAGAGGGGGGAGGGACCTCCGGTACCTCACTGTCCTGCAGGGGACCAGCTACCACCGGCCTGAGGAGAGACACATGAAACGAGGGGTTAATATGATAATAGGAAGGGAGTTGTAATCGATAACACACCTCGTTTATTCTCCTCAGGACTTTAAAGGGCCCTACACACTGCGGACCCAGCTTCCGGCAGGGCAAGCGGAGAGGTAGGTTTCGGGTCGAGAGCCAGACCCTGTCCCCCGGTACAAACACGGGGGCCTCACTGCGGTGGCGGTCAACACTCCTCTTCTGCCGTCCACTCGCTTGTCGTAGAGATTCCTGGACAGCCCTCCAGGTCTCCTTGGAGCGCCCATTCCTCCACCGCAGGAGCCTCGGTCTGGCTCGGATGCCATGGTGCCAGGACCGGCTGGTACCCCAACACACACTGAAAAGGGGACACGTTAGTAGAGGAGTGGCGTAGTGAGTTCTGAGCCATTTCAGCCCAGGGAATGTATCGTGCCCACTCCCCTGGCCGATCCTGGCAATACGACCGCAGAAACCTACCCACCTCCTGGTTCAATCTCTCCACCTGCCCATTACTCTCGGGGTGATAACCGGAGGTCAGGCTGACAGAGACCCCAAGCGTTCCATGAACGCTCTCCATACCCGAGACGTGAATTGGGGGCCCCGATCAGAAACGATGTCCTCCGGCACCCCGTAGTGCCGAAAGACATGGGTAAATAATGCCTCCGCAGTCTGCAGGGATGTAGGGATACCGGGCAACGGGAGGAGATGGCAGGACTTAGAAAACCGATCCACAATCACTAGAACCGCGGTGTTCCCCTGAGACGGCGGGAGATCGGTCAGGAAATCTATGGACAGATGTGACCATGGCCGCTGTGGAACGGGGAGGGGTTGTAGCTTCCCTCTAGGAAGGTGCCTAGGAGCCTTACTCTGAGCGCACACTGAGCAAGAGGAGACATAACCCTTAACGTCCTTAACCAATGTAGGCCACCAATACCTCCCCTGAAGGCTCCCCACTGTCCTCGTCACCCCAGGGTGACCCGAGGAGGGTAGGACGTGAGCCCACCGAATCAGTTTGTCCCGAACACCAAGCGGCACGTACCTTCGCGCCGCTGGACACTGAGGAGGCGCGGGTTCAGCCCGTAACGCCCGCTCGATGTCCGAGTCCACCTCCCATACCACTGGGGCTACCAGCTTAGAGGCGGGAAGGATGGGAGTAGGTTCGGTGGACCCCTCCTCGGTGTCATAAAGGCGGGACAGTGCGTCTGCCTTCACGTTCTGGGAGCCCGGTCTATAAGACAAAGTAAACCGGAACCGGGTGAAGAACATAGCCCACCTTGCCTGACGTGGGTTAAGTCTCCTAGCTGCCCGAATATACTCCAGATTCTGGTGGTCGGTCCAGATGAGAAAAGGGTGCTTAGCCCCCTCAAGCCAGTGTCTCCACACCTTCAGAGCTCTAACCACCGCTAGCAACTCCCGGTCCCCCACATCATAGTTACGCTCCGCTGGGCTGAGCTTCCTTGAGAAGAAAGCGCAGGGGCAGAGTTTTGGTGGCGTACCCGAGCGCTGTGATAGCATGGCACCCACCCCAGCCTCGGACGCGTCCACCTCCACTATGAATGCTAGAGAGGGGTCCGGATGCGCCAACACGGGCGCATCAGTGAACAGCGCCTTCAACCTGTTGAATGCTCTGTCCGCCTCTGCTGACCACTGCAACCGCACTGGGCCCCCCTTCAGCAGTGAGGTAATGGGAGCCGCTACCTGGCCAAAACCCCGGATAAACCTCCTGTAGTAGTTGGCAAAACCCAAAAACCGCTGCACCTCCTTTACCGTGGTTGGAGTCGGCCAATTACGCACGGCCCTAATGCGGTCACCCTCCATCACCACCCCCGAGGTGGAAATGCGATATCCCAGAAAAGAGACGGCTCGTTTGGAGAACACGCATTTCTCAGCCTTGACGTATAGGTCATGCTCCAGCAGTCTACCAAGCACTTTGCGCACCAGAGACACATGCGCGGTGTGAGTGGCCGAGTAGATCAGAATGTCATCGATATAAACAACCACTCCCTGCCCGCACAGGTCCCTGAGAATCTCGTCTACAAAGGATTGGAAAACGGCTGGAGCATTCTTTAACCCATACGGCATGACGAGGTACTCATAGTGGCCGGATGTAGTACTAAATGCGGTTTTCCACTCGTCTCCCTTCCGAATACGCACCAGACTATACGCGCTCCTGAGGTCCAGTTTTGTGAAGAACTGCACTCCGTGGAACGATTCCACCGCCGTAGCGATGAGAGGTAAGTCGCTCTGGATAAGAGCGTCTGCTAAATGACTTAAATGTAATGTAAATGTAGGTAGCGGGTAACTATACCCCACTGTGATGGCGTTTAGACCTCTATAATCGATACACGGACGCAAACCTCCCTCCTTTTTCCTCACAAAAAAGAAACTCGAGGAGACGGGTGAAATGGAGGGCCGAATGTACCCCTGTCCCAGCGACTCCGTGACATATGTCTCCATTGCCAACGTTTCCTCCTGGGACAGCGGGTACACGTGACTCTTGGGAAGCGCAGCGTCCACCTGGAGATCTATCGTACAATCCCTTCCCGGTCGATAAGGTGGTAATTTAGTCGCTTTCACTTTACTGAAAGCGATTGCCAAATCGGCATACTCGGGGGGAATGCACACCGTGGAACCCTGGTCTGGACTCTCCACCGACGTGGCACCGATGGAAACTCCCAAACACCTTCCAGAACACTCCTCTGACCACCCCTGGAGAACCCCCTGTCTCCATGAAATTTTAGGATTGTGCCGGGCCAACCAGGGAGTCCCCAGCACCACTGGAAACGCAGGCGAATCAATAATAAAAAAACTGATACGCTCCCTATGATTCCCCTGCGTCACCATGTCCAGTGGGACTGTGTTCTCCCTGATCATCCCTGACCCTAATGGCCGGCTATCTAGGGAGTGCACGGGGAAAGGAGAATCTATCGGCACCAGCGGAACCCCTAACCTAAGGGCGAGTCCGCGATCCATAAAGTTCCCATCTGCGCCTGAATCGACTAGCGCCCTATGCTGGGAAGAGGGAAAAAAGTGAAGGAAAGAGATTAAGACAAACATATGGCCAACAAGGGGTTCTGGGTGAGTTTGATGCTGACTCACCTGGGGTGACCGAGAAGCGTTCCGCCTGCCATCTCTACTCCCAGACGGACCCCCCCAGCACCGATCAGACGTGTGCCCTCTCCGACCACAGTTGGTGCAGGGAAGGCCACCTCCTCCGGTACCCCTCGACGTAGCCCCTCCCAACTCCATGGGAATGGGAGCGGAGGGGCTGGGTGGTGGAACGCACAGAACCCTCTCTGAACGCCCGCGGGCAGCCAGCAGATTATCCAGTCGAATGGACATGTCGATCAGCTGATCCAGTGACAGAGTGGTGTCCCGACACGCTAACTCCCGGCGGACGTCCTCTCGGAGACTACACCTGTAGTGGTCCATAAGGGCCCTGTCGTTCCACCCAGATCCGGCTGCCAAGGTCCGGAACTCCAGCGCGTAATCCTGGGCGCTCCTCTTCTCCTGCCTGAGATGAAATAGTCGTTCTCCCACCGCTCGGCCGTCTAGAGGGTGATCAAACACGGCACGGAAGCGGCAGGAAAACTCTGTGTAGTGCTCCCGCGCTGAGTCTGGGCCATTCCAGACTGCGTTCGCCCACTCCAGAGCACGACCCGTGAGGCAGGAGATGAGGACACTCACCCTCTCTGCTCCTGAGGGAGTGGGTCTGATGGTGGCCAGGTATAGCTCCAGCTGAAGCAGAAACCCCTGGCAATCCGCCGCCGCTCCATCATAAGCCCTCGGTAGCGTCAGACGGAGGGTGCTGGAGTCGGGAGATGGGGAGTCCAGAACCGTGGGTGCCGAAGGTGGAGAGAGGAGACCACTCCTCTCCCATCTTTCCATTCTCTCCATCACCTGATCCATCGCGGATCCGATCCGATGGAGGACGGTGGTGTGGTGGAGAACCCGTTCCTCCATCGATGGGAGAGGGTTGGCTGCTGCTCTTGCTGACTCCATCAATCTGATAGGTGCGGGATTCTGTAATGCTCCGGGTGTCGTGGGTGTGGAGTCAAATGCAGGAGACAGAGTTCAATGCTGTGCGTCTTTACTAGCACCAACGCACCACAGGGTGCACACAAAAGTAATGTTCCCAAACACAGGGGAAAAAGTACAAATAGAAAAAATCACGACTAAGCACATACCTCTACAACAGAGCCGAAGGTTTACAATGAAATAATCCCGCACAACAACCAGGCGGGCCGGCTGTCTAATAAAGACAAACTAATTAAACATAAACAGGTGCTACCACTAAACATACAAGGAGGGGGAGGAAAAACAATCAGTGGCAGCTAATAGGCCGGTGATGACGACCGCCGAGCGCCACCCGCCCGGGAAGGGGAACCACCCTCGGTCGGACTCGTGACACCATTGTGCACCTGTAAAAGTTTTTCTACTGCAGAGAAGGTGGACATTCCTATGAAGGGCACTTTCAGTGAAGCAAAATTAGTTCATTGTAGAGATAAATTGGAGAATTTAAAAAACAAACAAATAAAGCCAAGTTAAAACCTTTGGTAATGCCGAGCAAAATTACAGAATTATGTTGTTACAGTATCATATGGTACTAGATTAGATTTTGCAAAACAAGGAGGAGTACAGTGGTTCCTCCATTAACCTCTTGCTCCTACCTGACACGCAGGCATCCCATCTAGATATCTGGAAATGCAAATGCGCTACGCTAAATGCTAATAGCACTCGTTAAAACTCAAATGTTCATTAAAATACACATGCAGGGTACTGAATTAAAGCTACACTCGTTGTGAATCCAGGCAACAAGTCAGATTTTTAAAATGCTTTTCGGCGAAAGCATGAGAAGCTATTATCTGATAGCATGTAACACCCAAAAGACCCGCAGGGGACGTAAACAAAATAATTAGCATAGTCGGCGCTACACAAAACGCACAAATAAAATATAAAACATTCATTACCTTTGACCATCTTCTTTGTTGGTACTCCTAGATGTCCCATAAACATCACTATTTGGTATTTTTTTCCGATTAAATCGGTCCATATATAGCCTAGATATCGATCTATGAAGACTGTGTGATCAAGGAAAAAAATAGCGTTTTATAATGTAACATCATTTTTTAAAATTAAAAAGTTGACGATAAACTTTCACAAAACACTTCGAAATACTTTTGTAATGCAACTTTAGGTATTAGTAAACGTTAATAAGCGATCAAATTGATCACGAGGCGATGTATATTCTATAGCTGTACGTCTGGAAATAATGTCCGGGTAAATCTCAACCAAAATATCCGGTCGGAGACCGGAAGAACTGCGCTGCCTTGTGTCTGTTTGACCAAGAAACAAATCGTAGGCAAATGACAAGACTGTTGACATCGTGTGGAAGCTGTAGGTATTGCAACCTCGGCCCCATTTAATGTGGTTCACTTTTAACAATGGGTTGAAGTGGCGCATGGATATATTTTCCCATTTTCAGTGATCAGATTTTCCTGCACTTTTCGATGAAACGCACGCTGTTATAGTCACAGCCGTGATTTAACCAGTTTTATAAACGTCTGAGTGTTTTCTATCCACACATACTAATCATATGCATATACTATATTCCTGGCATGAGTAGCAGGGCACTGAAATGTTGCGCGATTTTTAACAGAATGTTCGAAAAAGTAGGGGGTAGGAGTAACAGGTTAACAGTTATGTCATACTGCAGCACACCTTGCGGGCAGCTGCAGCATTCTTTGGCACGTTATCTAATTAGCCATTTTTTCTGTTAATGCAAGTTAGTGGTAGTTTGACCACCAGATGGCATCTTTGAGAAGCATTTGATAGCTGTAACGTCTGCTTCCAACTCACACTCTCAAACACGTAGATCCCCTGAACGCAGCTCACTTTCCAGCCCATTTTCCAGCTCACACTCTCAGACACCTAGATCCTCTGAACGCTGCTTACTCTCCAGCTCCAAATCACCTGAATTCTAATCACCTGTTCACACACTTGTATGTCATTACCACACAATATTTAGTTCAGTTCTTTACACCCCATCACTGTGAGGTACTGTTTGTTTTGTGACACACGTCGGTCAAAGATGTGTTTTTCCTGTGATTTACTACCCCCATGTATGATAGTTTTTGCCTGCCTCACTAACGACACCTTTTACCTATTTCCTGTTATCTACCTATTTCTTGATCTCCCGGACTACGCTTCTAGCCTTCTCCCTGCCTGCACTGTTGCCCTTTTGGACCCCCTGTGTATGACCTTCTGCCTGCCCCTGGACGTAACTACCTGCCTTCTCCTGTGGTCCTTTGCAATAAGCACCTGCTGTGCCCTGCGCTTGAAACCAGCTCTCTGTCTCCCCTTGTGTTCATAACAATAGTCTTCCATATTGGTATTACCAGAGAATTTAAAACCTTTTTGGTAATAGCATAGTTTTTGGGATTAATTTTAATTTGATTAATATTATGGTATTTCTATTTAGAGAAAAACAAATCCCTCAGGCTTTCCTGGAAAATATGGGGCTGTACAACGTGATGGTAGGGAGTAGGCTACAGCATAAGGGGATTGGAGGATTCTAAATTGTTTGCCTTCATTAGACAACTTTGTTCAGATATTTTTGTAAATCAGTGATATTTATTCAAAGAGTCATTCGTTATGGATCCATAACTAATCAACATCTGCATTTTGAATGAGTATTTTTAGCATTATTTTATTAACCGCAACCATCACTCCTGTGTTCCAAGTACTCAACTGGCAGCTTCATTAAATAATACACGCAAAACACCCGTCTCAACGTCAACCACCTTCCGGAGACACCTGAAACCCCACCTCTTTAAGGAATACCTAGGATAGGATAAGTAATCCCTCTCACCCCCCCTTTAAGATTTAGATGCACTATTGTAAAGTGACTGTTCCACTGGATGTCATAAGGTGAATGCACCAATTTGTAAGTCGCTCTGGATAAGAGCGTCTGCTAAATTGACTTAAATGTTAAATGAACAGTGAAGAGGCGACTCCGGGATGCTGGCCTTCAAGGCAGAGTTGCAAAGACAATGTCATATCTCAGACTGGCCAAATTTTTTTTATTAAGATGGGCCAAAGAACACAGACACTGGACATAGGAATTCTGCCTAGAAGGCCAACATCCCGGATTCACCTCTTCCCTGTTGACTTTGAGAAGGGTGTTTTGCGGGTACTATTTAATGAAACTGCCAGTTGAGGACTTGTGAGGCGTCTGTTTCTCAAACTAGACACTGTAATGTACTTGTCCTCTTGCTCAGTTATGCACCGGTGCCTCCCACTCCTCTTTCTATTCTGGTTAGAGCCAGTTTGCATTGTTCTGTGAAGGGAGTAGTACACAGCGTTGTACGAGATCTTCAGTTTCTTGGCAATTTCTCGCATGGAATAGCCTTCATTTCTCAGAACAAGAATAGACTGACGAGTTTCAGAAGAAAGTTATTTGTTTCTAGTCATTTTGAGCCTGTAATCGAACCCACAAATGCTGATGCTCCAGATACTCAACTAGTTTAAAGAAGGCCAGTTTAATTGCTTCTTTAATTCTGACAACAGTTTTCAGCTGTGCTAACATAATTCCAAAATGGTTTTATGATGATAAATTTGCCTTTTAAAATGATACATTTGGATTAGCTAACACAATGTCCATTGCAACACAGGGGTGATGGTTGCTGATAATGGGCCTCTGTACGCCCATGTAGAAAATCAGCCGTTTCCAGCTACAATAGTAATTTACAACATTAACAATGTCTACACTGTATTTCTGATCAATTTGATGTTATTTTATTGGACAAACAACTTGCTTTTCTTTTAATTTCTAAGTGACGCCAAACTTTTGTACTGTATTTTGTCCTATTCTACTGCATCTTAGTCTATGCCACTCTGATACTGCTCGTCCAAATATTTATGTATTCTTAATTCCATTCCTTTACTTTGTGTGTATTGTTAGATATTACTTGTTAGATATTACTGCACTGTTGCAGCAAGAAACACAAGCATTTCGCTATACCCTCAATAACATTTGCTAAACATGTGACAAATAACATTTGATTTGATTTGAAACAGGTGAGGTGACAACATATCAGCACTACAATGCCAGTTCTTCTCTCTCTCTCTTCCCCTGTCTCTTTCCACTCAGTTGGTAATAGAAATACAAAGTGTATTTCATGGAGTGGAAATTAGGAACATGGGAGGTTGCCAAGCCACAGAAGTCACAGCCAAATGCAGGATCATGGAAGGGGAATGAAAAGATGGAGTGAGCGATAATGGCTTAACTAAAGTGGGCAGACCAAACAGGAAGACTAAGGAGAAAGCAAATGTTGGGCGTCGCTGTACCGAACCCTGAGACTGTGGTAGATATGCCCGTTGTTGTGTCCTATTGGGTTGTTTTTGTTGTGTTTTGGAGAGACATGGTTTTGTGCTCTGGTATGGTGTGTTGTGGTGTGGTTTATCATACGTTTGCATGATTTTGAATTTTAGGACCCCTTTAGGTATTAAAAAATATGTTTTATTTGGTCTTTAGTACAATATCCCATAGAAGCTTATTGAATAACACATTCATAAATTCCAAAAATACAGTCAAAAAATAAATCCTAATGGAATAAGGTTTGAAGTGTTTCCTATACGTAGGAAACCCTTGATAAATATTTAAACCCTTATTTTTGTTGGTACAAAACTGACTCCATACTTCCATTTGTTTGTATGGGTTACCTTCAGACGAGTCCCGTGACCCTTGTGGGGCTCGTAGAGGAAAATGGAGAACACCATAGTGTTCATGGGACACCCATGTTTAGCTCCTCTTGAGAGTTCAAAACTCTATGAAAAGTAGCCGCTATTTACTATTTTACACCTTGGGTTGCTATGCATTAGTTTTACCCATTGAATACAAATCCAGGCTTATACAGTACCAGTTAAAAGTTTGGACACTCATTCAAGGGTCTTTATTTCTACTATTTTCTATATTGTAGAATAATAGTGAAGACATCACAA
Source organism: Oncorhynchus gorbuscha (assembly GCF_021184085.1). Classification (NCBI taxonomy): domain Eukaryota; kingdom Metazoa; phylum Chordata; class Actinopteri; order Salmoniformes; family Salmonidae; genus Oncorhynchus; species Oncorhynchus gorbuscha. Next base: position 48,123,543 of record NC_060181.1, on the reverse strand, counting down.
CTATGAAATAACGCATATGGAATCATGTAGTAGCCCAAAAAGTGTTAAACAAATCAAAATATATTTTGTATTTGAGATTCTTCAAAGTAGCCAACATTTACCATGATGACCGCTTTGCACACTCTTGGCACACTCAACACATCTCTGTCTCTCTCTGTCTCTCTCTCTTTCTCTCTCCCTCAGCTCACACACTCCTTTTTAAATAATCAAATGCAATTTGAAGAATAATTCAAATGATTTTAAAGCCAATGCTGCTGATTATGAGGATTCTCAAAGACTGATCAAATTATTTAACTTCTCATGTCATTAAACCGAGCGTGGGCCTAAAACAAACGGCCTGAATAGCCTTTCACTGATTTCACCCTCGGAATAATAAACATCTGTTGTATCATTATGTGTAGAAAGTAAAGGATCCATGTGTTTGATCGGCACTCTGTGTCGTTGTATTCACGGAACTCGGAAAGGCGCATTTTGCACTGATGGTTGGTTTGCATTTGCGGTGTTACAAATGTATGAGTATGTTCATTTCATAAGGTTAATTTAATAATGAGTTGGTCGAAACCTTTTAGGTTCTAGATAGCACTATTTTCTGCTAAAAGTGTAGGGCATCAAAGCTAATACATTATCAGAGTGAATGACTAAAATGTCACACCCTGATCTGTTTCACCTGTCTTTGTGCTTGTCTCCACCCCCTCCAGGTGCCGCCCATCTTCCCCATTATCCCCTGTGTATTTATACCAGTGTTCTCTGTTTGCCTGTTGGCAGTTTGTTTTGTTTTGTGAGACCTACCAACGTTTGATCCCCTGCTCCTGTCTGTTCTTGGACCGGTTTTCTATTCCTTCCCGGTTTTGACTGTTCTGCCTGCCCAAACCCTAAGCCTGCCTGCCGTTCTATACCTTGCACAACCTCACTGGATTATTGACCCCTGCCTGCGCTGACCCTGAGACTGCCTGCAGTTCTGGACGTTTTGCAACCTCTCTGGATTTACTGACCTCTGTCTGCCTTTGACCTGTCCTTTGCCTGCCCCTGTACTATAAATACACTTTTGTTTCTTCAATACTGTCTGCATCTGGGCCATACCTGAAACCTGATAGTATGAACTGGCCCTGACTGACCAAGCGGACTCGGACCAGCTCAGCAATGCCATCTCCTCCCAAGGAGCCACCATTGGAAGGCACGAGGAGTTGCTTTGTAGTCTCATGGAAGGGTTCCAGACCTTGGCAGAATGCCTTGACCGAGGGTTCAACACATTGCTGGAGCAATTCGGGGGTTGCCTGTTAGGCAGCCTACCACAATGGTGATCTCCCAGCCTCCCCAGTGTCTCGAGAACCCTGCTTACCTCCTCCGAGCTGCAGCCTTCTTCGTTCTCCTTGGACCGCTCGATGATAGCGTACATCATAACGCTGATGTTCGGGAGGGCACTCACCTGGGCCACAGCGGTGTGGGAGCAACAATATGCCATCTGCCCCTAGAGTTTTCACAAAACACACGAATAAAAGCATATCTCTGATGCCAAATGTACCATGAAGTGTTATTATAAAAAAGTTAAATGTGGACTATCACATTATGACTGTACATACTGCCCTACTTAAACTGTTCTGATAGATTTACAAAACTATTACACAAACTAGGCCTAGTAGTGCAAGTAGCTACAGTACAGTAGCTAATTCAATAGTATCAGAATATAATAGTAATAATATATATTCACCACTGCATGATGCAAATAGGCTCAGTAGCATGCTTGCTGCGACAAAGTCTCCCACTGGGTTCTAATAAAAGAGAACAATTTCCCACTCTCCTCTCTCTCCCTTCTGAATCACACGACTCTGCAACCGATGTGATCTTCACTAGACAAAATGAGACACAGCAGCTACAACACAAATGTGAGGCGGGCACCAAGAGAGAAAAGAAGAGAAGTGTTCCCGTGCTCTTTGAATAGATAGTGCTTTTCCTTCACTTTCCTTTATTCTTTCAAAAAGAATGCATCAGAGGCCAAATATTAATTCTTGCCGTGGTACGACGGGCGGAAGATTCACGCAAGTGGCATACTAGCATGAAGTGTTTTTGAATGATTAAGGGAAGGAACACAAAGGGTTTCTCGTGGTGTTTGAACTTTCATGCGGAGTTCTGATCACACTCAACTTATTCCCTCGCTCTGCAGAAGACTTGATTTGAAAAGTCAAAAGTAATGAAAGGCCCATAACAGGTAAATAGAGTGGGATTATAGCTTCAAACACAGTGAGGGTTGTGATGCTTTCCGTCAGCTTGGTCAGGTGCACGAACAGAGGATAAACGCTTTTCATCACTTACACTCTCCTCCCACCATGAATTTCCTTTAAAAATTAATAAAGACATGCCAATAGATCTGATTGCCTAATTCTCCAATCCCCTCCCTCCATCCCTCCCTCCAGTGGCGGACAGGAACGAGAATTCGGACTTGGCATTTTATCCACACCAGCGCCGAAGAGGACGCACACCATATCGTTTTCCTATTGAACATACTTCTTTCCGTATGAAATGTTATAGTTGAATTACATTTTAGGGTACCGGATTAAAAATAAACTTATTTAGACTTGTTTTAACTTCTTGGTGACAGGAGGTCAGTATTGAGTAGCTAGGATGAATAAGGTGCCCAGAGTAAACTGCCTGCTACTCTGTCCCAGATGCTAATATATGCATAGTATTAGTATTAATGGATATAACACACCCTGAAGTTTCTAAACTGTTTGAATGATGTCTGTGAGTATAACAGAACTCATATGGCAGGCAAAAACCTGAGACAAATCCAACCAGGAAGTGGGAAATCTGAGGGTTGTAGTTTTTCAAAGCTTGGCCTACCAAATACACAGCAGGATATGGATAAAGTTGCACTTCCTACTTCAACCGTCTTTAGAATGTCATGCAGGTGAAAGAGGACCCAAAAGCGACTTAACAGAAACAGAGTTTATTCAAGTCCAAACAGGGAATAACAGAAATCCTCTAGTCTGTAGAGGGGAATAACAGGAGAAGCGGCCACAGACTGCAGGTCGCTTCGGGTAGGCGCAGGCCGTAGTTGACAGAGACACCTGCTCACACGCAGCATCTGATGAAGGCAAAAAAACACGACAGGACAGGGCGATACACAATCACAGCACGGTGAATTCTAAACAAGGAACCGACAGGACAGGAACGGAACACAAAGGAATAAATAGGGACTCCAATCAGGGGAAAGGATCGGGAACAGGTGTGGGAAGACTAAATGATGATTAGGGGAATAGGAACAGCTGGGAGCAGGAACGGAACGATAGAGAGAAGAGAGAGCGAGAGAGTGAGAGAGGGAGGGGGAGAGAGAGGGATAGAAAGAGGGAAAGAACCTAATAAGACCAGCAGAGGGAAACGAATAGAATGGGGAGCACAGGGACAAGACATGATAATAAATGACAAACATGACAGTACCCCCCACTCACCGAGCGCCTCCTGGCGCACTCGAGGAGGAATCCTGGCGGCAACGGAGGAAATCATCGATGAGTGAACGGTCCAGCACGTCCCGAGACGGAACCCAACTCCTCTCCTCAGGACCGTAACCCTCCCAATCCACTAAGTATTGGTGACCCCGTCCCCGAGAACGCATGTCCATGATCTTATGTACCTTGTAAATAGGTGCGCTCTCGACAAGGACGGGAGGGGGGAGGGAAGACGAACGGGGGTGCGAAGAAAGGGCTTAACACAGGAGACATGGAAGACAGGATGGACGCGACGAAGATGTCGCGGAAGAAGCAGTCGCACAGCGACAGGATTGACGACCTGGGAGACACGGAACGGACCAATGAACCGCGGAGTCAACTTACGAGAAGCTGTCGTAAGAGGAAGGTTGCGAGTGGAAAGCCACACTCTCTGGCCGCAACAATACCTTGGACTCTTAATCCTGCGTTTATTGGCGGCTCTCACCGTCTGTGCCCTGTAACGGCAAAGTGCAGACCTCACCCTCCTCCAGGTGCGCTCACAACGTTGGACAAACGCTTGAGCGGAGGGAACGCTGGACTCGGCAAGCTGGGATGAGAACAGAGGAGGCTGGTAACCCAGACTACTCTGAAACGGAGATAACCCGGTAGCAGACGAAGGAAGCGAATTGTGAGCGTATTCTGCCCAGGGGAGCTGTTCTGCCCAAGACGCAGGGTTTCTGAAAGAAAGGCTGCGTAGTATGCGACCAATCGTCTGATTGGCCCTCTCTGCTTGACCGTTAGACTGGGGATGAAACCCGGAAGAGAGACTGACGGACGCACCAATCAAACGACAGAACTCCCTCCAAAACTGTGACGTGAATTGCGGGCCTCTGTCTGAAACGGCGTCTAACGGGAGGCCATGAATTCTGAATACATTCTCAATAATGATTTGTGCCGTCTCCTTAGCGGAAGGAAGTTTAGCGAGGGGAATGAAATGTGCCGCCTTAGAGAACCTATCGACAACCGTAAGAATCACAGTCTTCCCCGCAGACAAAGGCAGACCGGTAATGAAGTCTAAGGCGATGTGAGACCATGGTCGAGAAGGAATGGGGAGCGGTCTGAGACGACCGGCAGGAGGAGAGTTACCCGACTTAGTCTGCGCGCAGTCCGAACAAGCAGCCACGAAACGGCGCGTGTCACGCTCCTGAGTCGGCCACCAAAAGCGCTGGCGAATAGACGCAAGAGTGCCTCGAACACCGGGATGACCAGCTAACTTGGCAGAGTGAGCCCACTGAAGAACAGCCAGACGAGTGGAAACAGGAACGAAAAGGAGGTTACTAGGACAAGCGCGCGGCGACGCAGTGTGCGTGAGTGCTTGCTTAACCTGTCTTTCAATTCCCCAGACTGTTAACCCGACAACACGCCCATAAGGAAGAATCCCCTCGGGATCAGTAGAAGCCACAGAAGAACTAAACAGACGGGATAAGGCATCAGGCTTGGTGTTCTTGCTACCCGGACGGTAAGAAATCACAAACTCGAAACGAGCGAAAAACAACGCCCAACGAGCTTGACGGGCATTAAGTCGTTTGGCAGAACGGATGTACTCAAGGTTCTTATGGTCTGTCCAAACGACAAAAGGAACGGTCGCCCCCTCCAACCACTGTCGCCATTCGCCTAGGGCTAAGCGGATGGCGAGCAGTTCACGGTTACCCACATCATAGTTGCGCTCAGATGGCGACAGGCGATGAGAAAAATAAGCGCAAGGATGAACCTTATCGTCAGACTGGAAGCGCTGGGATAGAATGGCTCCCACGCCTACCTCTGAAGCGTCAACCTCGACAATGAATTGTCTAGTGACGTCAGGAGTAACGAGGATAGGAGCGGACGTAAAACGTTCTTTTAGAAGATCAAAAGCTCCTGGGCGGAACCGGACCACTTAAAACACGTCTTGACAGAAGTAAGAGCTGTGAGAGGGGCAGCAACTTGACCGAAATTACGAATGAAACGCCGATAGAAATTAGCGAAACCTAAAAAGCGCTGCAACTCGACACGTGACCTTGGAACGGGCCAATCACTGACAGCTTGGACCTTAGCGGAATCCATCTGAATGCCTTCAGCGGAAATAACGGAACCGAGAAAAGTAACGGAGGAGACATGAAAAGAGCACTTCTCAGCCTTTACGTAGAGACAATTCTCTAAAAGGCGCTGTAGAACACGTCGAACGTGCTGAACATGAATCTCGAGTGACGGAGAAAAAATCAGGATATCGTCAAGATAGACAAAAACAAAGATGTTCAGCATGTCTCTCAGAACATCATTAACTAATGCCTGAAAAACAGCTGGCGCATTGGCGAGACCGAACGGCAGAACCCGGTACTCAAAATGCCCTAACGGAGTGTTAAACGCCGTTTTCCACTCGTCCCCCTCTCTGATGCGCACGAGATGGTAAGCGTTACGAAGGTCCAACTTAGTAAAGCACCTGGCTCCCTGCAGAATCTCGAAGGCTGATGACATAAGGGGAAGCGGATAACGATTCTTAACCGTTATGTCATTCAGCCCTCGATAATCCACGCAGGGGCGCAGAGTACCGTCCTTCTTCTTAACAAAAAAGAACCCCGCCCCGGCCGGAGAGGAAGAAGGCACTATGGTACCGGCGTCAAGAGACACAGACAAATAATCCTCGAGAGCCTTACGTTCGGGAGCCGACAGAGAGTATAGTCTACCCCGAGGAGGAGTGGTCCCCGGAAGGAGATCAATACTACAATCATACGACCGGTGAGGAGGAAGGGAGTTGGCTCGGGACCGACTGAAGACCGTGCGCAGATCATGATATTCCTCCGGCACTCCTGTCAAATCGCCAGGTTCCTCCTGAGAAGTAGGGACAGAAGAAACGGGAGGGATGGCAGACATTAAACACTTCACATGACAAGAAACGTTCCAGGATAGGATAGAATTACTAGACCAATTAATAGAAGGATTATGACATACTAGCCAGGGATGACCCAAAACAACAGGTGTAAAATGGTGAACGGAAAATCAAAAAGAAATAGTCTCACTGTGGTTACCAGATACTGTGAGGGTTAAAGGTAGTGTCTCAAATCTGATACTGGGAAGATGACTACCATCTAAGGCGAACATGGGCGTAGGCTTCTCTAACTCTCTGAAAGGAATGTCATGTTTCCGAACCCATGCTTCGTCCATGAAACAACCCTCAGCCCCAGAGTCTATCAAGGCACTACATGTAGCACCCGAACCGGTCCAGCGTAGATGGACCGACAAAGTAGTACAGGACTTTGATGGAGAGACTTGAGTAGTTGCGCTCACCTGTAGCCCTCCGCTTACAGATGAGCTCTGGCTTTTACTGGACATGAATTAACAAAATGTCCAGCAACTCCGCAATAGAGGCACAGGCGGTTGGTGATCCTCCGTTCCCTCTCCTTAGTTGAGATGCGAATCCCTCCCAGCTGCATGGGCTCAGTCTCAAAGCCAGAGGAGGGAGATGGTTGCGATGCGGAGCAGGGAAACACCGTTGATGCGAGCTCTCTTCCACGAGCCCGGTGACGAAGATCTACCCGTCGTTCTATGCGGATGGCGAGAGCAATCAAAGAGTCCACATCTGAAGGAACCTCCCGGGAGAGAATCTCATCCTTAACCACTGCGTGGAGTCCCTCCAGAAAACGAGCGAGCAGCGCCGGCTCGTTCCACTCACTAGAGGCAGCAAGGGTGCGAAACTCAATAGAATAATCCGTTATGGACCGTTCACCTTGGCATAAGGAAGCCAGGGCCCTAGAAGCCTCCCACCAAAAACTGAACGGTCAAAAACCCGAATCATCTCCTCTTTAAAGTTCTGGAACTTGTTAGAGCAATCAGCCCTTGCCTCCCAGATAGCTGTGCCCCATTCTCGAGCCCGGCCAGTAAGGAGTGAAATGACGTAAGCAACCCGAGCTCTCTCTCTAGAGTATGTGTTGGGTTGGAGAGAGAACACAATCTCACACTGCGTGAGAAAGGAGCGGCACTCAGTGGGCTGCCCGGAGTAGCAAGGTGGGTTATTAACCCTAGGTTCTGGAGGCTCGGCAGGCCAGGAAGTAACAGGTGGCACGAGACGTAGACTCTGGAACTGTCCAGAGAGGTCGGAAACCTGAGCGGCCAGGTTCTCCACGGCATGGCGAGCAGCAGACAATTCCTGCTCGTGTCTGCCGAGCATGGCTCCTTGGATCTCGACGACAGTGTAACGAGCGTCTGAAGTCGCTGGGTCCATTCCTTGGTCGGTTCCTTCTGTCATGCAGGTGAAAGAGGACCCAAAAGCGACTTAACAGAAACAGAGTTTATTCAAGTCCAAACAGGGAATAACAGAAATCCTCTAGTCTGTAGAGGGGAATAACAGGAGAAGCGGACACAGACTGCAGGTCGCTTCGGGTAGGCGCAGGCCGTAGTTGACAGAGACACCTGCTCACACGCAGCATCTGATGAAGGCAAAAACACGACAGGACAGGGCGATACACAATCACAGCACGGTGAATTCTAAACAAGGAACCGACAGGACAGGAACGGAACACAAAGGAATAAATAGGGACTCCAATCAGGGGAAAGGATCGGGAACAGGTGTGGGAAGACTAAATGATGATTAGGGGAATAGGAACAGCTGGGAGCAGGAACGGAACGATAGAGAGAAGAGAGAGCGAGAGAGTGAGAGAGGGAGGGGGAGAGAGAGGGATAGAAAGAGGGAAAGAACCTAATAAGACCAGCAGAGGGAAACGAATAGAATGGGGAGCACAGGGACAAGACATGATAATAAATGACAAACATGACATAGAAACTGTTTTGAAGATTCTACTATAAAGGAGGGGCTCATGAGACCTCTGAGTCAGTGGTCTGGCAGAGTGTCTCAGGCTCGTGACACGCGCTCCCGACAGTTATCTCTCGTTCCAGACATAGGAATTCTCCGGTTGGAACATTATTGATGTTTTTTGTTAAAAACATCCTAAAGATGTTTGACATTACATGTTTCTAAAGGACTGTAACAGAACTTTTCAAGTTTTTGTCTGGACGAAGTACCTGCGCCTCATGAAGATGGATTACTGGGCTGAACAAGCTAACCTCAAGTGGCTGTTTGGATTGAAATGATGGACTTTATGGAACTTTATTGGACAAATAAGTCATTTATTGTCGAACTGGGATTCCTGGGAGTGCCTTCTGATGAAGATCATCAAAGGTAAGTGAATATTTATGGTGTTATTTCTAACTTCTGTTGACTCCAAAATGGGGGATATTTCTCTGTCTGGATTGAGCTCTGAGCGCCGTTCTCAGATTATGCTTTTTCCGTAATAAAAAAAAAAATCTGACACAGCGGTTGCATTAAGGAGAAGTCTATCTTTAATTCTGTGAATAACAGTTGTATCTTTTATCAATGTTTATTATGAGTATTTCTGCAAAATGACTGGATGTTTTGGAATCAAAACATTACTGCATGTAACGCGCCAATGTAAACTGAGATTTTTGGATATAAATATGCACATTATCGAATAAATCATACATGTATTGTGTAACATGATGTCCTATGAGTGTCATCTGATGAAGATCATCCAAGGTTCGTGATTCTTTTTATCTATATTTCTGCTTTTTGTGACTCCTATCTTTGGCTGGAAAAATGGCTGTGTGTTTTTTTTGACTTGGCTATGACCTAACATGTTGTGCTTTTGCTGTAAAGCATTTATTAAATCGGACACGATGGGTAGATTGACAAGATGTTTATCTTTCATTTGCTCTATTGGACTTGTGTGAAAGTTAGATATTTAAAAAAAAACATTTTTAATTTTGCGCGCCGCCTTTTCAGCGGGTTCCACTAGCGCTAGAAAGGTTAACGTTATGTGTATGCTATCCACTTTCTGGAGGGCCGAGTTTTGAAATCAGTGGAATTCAAGTATGATAGCTAATGAGATGGAGAAAATACCAGTCTGGATTACATCTTCAAACTAAGGGCAACCATGCATTGCATCAGACAGGAGACGTACTGGCTGGTAAATTTGCTCTGGCTATCTACTCCGATTTTAGACCACGGGTAAGATAGTCTAGCTAGCTACATATTCAGATATTACGCATTACTAATTTTGAACTCGTATTTTCATTTCAAGTTAAAGTGTACTGTTAGCTAGCTAGCTAATGTTTGTTGGCTGGCTCGCTAACTAACGCTATATCATGCGTTGGGATTCATTGTTTACCTGGCTAGTGTCACGCCTTGGTCTTAGTATTTTGTGTTTTCTTTAATTATTTGTTCAGGCCAGGGTGTGACATGGGTTTATTGTGTTGTCGTATTGTTTTTTTTGTAGGCATTGGGATTGTAGTTGATTAGGGGTGTGTCTAGCATAGGCTTGGCTGCCTGAGGTGGTTCTCAATCAGAGTCAGGTGATTCTCGTTGTCTCTGATTGGGAACCATATTTAGGTAGCCTGGGTTTCACTGTGTATTTTGTGGGTGATTGTTCCTGTCTCTGTGTAGTTGTTCACCAGACAGGCTGTATAGGATTTCACGTTCCGTTTTTTTTGTTTTGTTTATTTAGAAGTTATTTCATGTATCACTATTCTTCATTAAAGAACATGAGTAACCACCACGCTGCATTTTGGTCCGACCCTCCTTCTACAGACGAACGCCGTTACAGAATCTCCCACCACATACGGACCGAGCGGCGTGGTAACAGGTAGCGACAGCCGGAGCAGCGAAGGGAGGACGTTATGGACAGCAGAAGTATGGAGTATACGACGTGGGAGGAAATAGACAGGTGGGCGGTCGACCCAGAGAGAGTGCCGGAGCCCGCCTGGGATTCGCTGGAGCAGTGCGAAGAGGGCTATAGGAGAATGGAGTCGAAGAGAAAGACACGGTGGCGCAGAAAGAAACCCGAAAGTCAGGGGGCTGAGCCAACTCTCCTTGTTAATCGTGAGGAGCCAAGGAGGAGACCAGAACCAGAGCCGGTGTTAGAGGTGAGCGAAGCAGAGACTGTGAAGGAGTTAATGGGGAAAGTGGAGTCGAGAGTCATGATGGAGTTGCTAGCTTGGTGCTTTAGGGACTAGATTCGTCCAACGGAGCGTGTCGGGGATTTAATGGCACCTGGGTCAGCGCTCCATACTCGTCCTGAGGTGCGTGTTAGTCGGCTGGTGAAAAATGTGCAAGCCTCACGCACAGACGAACGCCTTTACAGCTAGCTATTTAGCTTAATTTCTTAATTACTTTACACCACTCTAACCTCTTTGTTTGCCTCCCTTCTGTGTCCATCTCTGCATCTTCTCTGTTGTCACTCTGTGCTTCTACTTGTCTGCTTATTGAATACTACTATTGAGTAAATAAGTTTTGTCTAACACGTCCAAGTAGGAATGCATGATACAATATATTTTGTTGTGCAACCGAATTCAGTCATTGTCATTAATATTTGCTTGACAAATAGACTACAGTTTCTATATTTTACTGTTACAACTCCAGAAATGCTATATCTTTCTTTTCAATAGTGATGAATGACACATCTTTATGTACACAGACATATCATACGCTACTTAATTTGTGGTTCAACACCTGAAGTGGAAATTCAAAACACATGAACTAGATATAGTACCCACTGCTAGTAGCCATGTATTCATCCAACAGTACATTTAATGTTACATGCTACTCCCAATAAGAGCTAATAGGCCTAATCCCTCACTATGGCCGGTGCACCTTCCGCACATGCGCCGATCCACATCTCAAAGCCATATGAAATATCTTTGTTGTAAAATAGTTGCTATTGAGCTGAATATTAATTTATTACACGTATTTTATATATATGGGTTATTCTTGGGCTCGGGAAATATTTTAATACCTCTGACTTTTTTATTGAATATTTGGGTCAACAAAATTAAATGTTAAAAGATTTTGTATATAAATTGAAATGTCCAGTATAATGAATTGAAATCAATATAGCATTAATTTAAACTTTATTATTAAAACATAGAATTTTTTAACTGACACTAAGAATTGTGTCATGTCCCCCAAGCGTTTCACTTAAGTTTTACTTGGGAAATTAATATTAAAATGTGCACATAATTAATAACTTTTGCCATTAATACAAACATATGTGTTCTTTTGTTGAGAAAGTGTTTTTAATCAAATGCATGATTAAACTCCGCCAATAAAAATGGTCAGTAACAGGAAGTGACACAATTCAACAATTTTCAACTGCATGGTACAGAAACAGGCAAGTAATCACATTCTTTTATATCTGTATTTTTCTTTTTTTTTAAGACAGGTGGGGATTGTCGAGCTGACCAACTCAACCTTGTTACATGAAATATAGATGGAAAACTAGCACTTGTATGTTCAAGTCAACCAGCATTTTTCCTCTGCTCCTGCTTTTTTAATTATCTTTTTGCTAGTCCTCCCGGTTTTGACCCTTGCATGTTTCTGGACTCTGTACCCACCTGCTTGACCATTCTGCCTGGCTTGACCTCGAGCCTGCCTGCCACTCTGTACCAACTGGACTCTGAACTGGTTTTGACCTTTTGCCTGTCCACAACCATTCTTTTGCATTGTCAAGGATTTCTTCCGTCGAAGGAGAGGAGGACCAAAATGCAGCGTGGTTACAGTTCATGGTTTTTAATATGAGAAACTCAACATGAACGCAATTACAAAAAACGTGGCAAAACCCAAAACAGACCTATCTGGTACAGAGAACACAAAGACAGGAAACAATAAACCACAAAGTACCCACAGAATATGGCTGCCTAAATATGCTTCCCAATCAGAGACAACAATAGACAGCTGCCTCTAATTGAGAACCAATCTAGGCAACCATAGACATACAAAATATCTAGAAAGGAGACAGCCCCATAAACATACAAAATCCCTAGACAAGCCAAAAACACATACATCACCCATGTCACACCCTGACCTAACCAAAATAACAAGGAAAGAATACTAAGGTCAAGGTGTGACATGCATACCCTTTTGGATTACAATAAATATCAATGACTCAAACCATCTGCTTCCCGTGTCTGCATCTGGGTTTCGTCTTGTGCCCTTGTAGGTAGCCTAGTGGTAGGAGAGTTCGGCAAGGCTCTTAACTTCAGTTGTTCCTTTTTAGTCAGTCTAGATCCTAAATTACTCAAGGATTACAGTGTATACATGTATATATTCTAGGAATCTTTGATTTAACATTATCCATTGAAACATCTAGGGAATGATGGTACCACATCAGCAGCAGAAAGACAAAGGCAGTGTTGAGCACATCAAAATGCTGATCCAGAAAAAAGGGAACAATACCTTGAGAGAGAGCGTGAGAGATGGAAAAGAAATGTTGAGGCAGGAAAAAGGAAACATCAGTGATTTAAGTGAGAGAGACCAGTGTCAGAAGAGTAAACAGTGAAGAACAGCATACAAAGAAGCAAGTAGAGGAAAGGAGCACTGAGGAACATGACCACCCCTCCAGAGTTCAGATCATGTTCCAGAGCAGTCCCCACAGACAGGATCTTCAAGGTCAGGAAAATGTGCATTTAAGGTTTAGAAAATTGATAGGTTGAGTGTAGAAAACGTGTATTTTACAGTTCAAGTGAAATGGTTTTTCAAAAGTGATACTCCACAGCATTTTTATTCATTTTTGGACTTATAAACTAATGATATTTTCCCATCAAATCTTATAGACTATATTTTATTAATGCACAATGCGCTTGGTTCATGTTAATGTTTCACCTGTCTTTGTGCTTCATGATGAAATTAAACAGCTACAGAAATCCTTGAACAAGCAAATGAGGCTAAAAGACAAATACAAAAAAGAGACTCCAATGATTAAAGAAATACTCCCCGGTATTGGAGACATCTGGGGAGCTAATGCCTAGACACCTATGAAAGGAAGCATAATAACCGGCACACCGATGCATTCAAGAGAAAGGTGAAGTCATTATTTTTGAGAGATGATGTGAGCCGGTTCACAGTTGGGAGGAAACAAACTATCACAGTGCAGAAAGTCAAGATGCAGAAAAAGTTTCTGGAGGACACCATGAAAAACCTGCACAGAAGATTTTTATCAGAGAACCCTGAGAATCTCTCTTATGCATTGCTTTGTCACCTAAGACCTTTTTTGGTTGTTCACCCTTCCATGTCTGACCGAGACACATTCTTATGTAAGCTCTATGAGAATCTGAACATTGTGGCTGAGAAGCTGAATCTTCTGAAGATAATTAAGACCTCAAATCTGGAGAGCTTGACCGAGATGGTATCCTGCGAATCCTCTAGCAAGAACTGCATGTGTGGGGAGTTTGCTTTTTGCAAACAAAAGTGTGTGTATCTTGGAAGGATTTTGATTGTAAACTAAAGTAGTTTATATGGAAACCGATGGTGACCTTGGCCTCTGGTTTGTCTTTGTCCTCCAGGCAGCCCAATTCCTTTGGACCCAGACTGAACAGCTCATCTTTCTATGTTTATAGGCACCCTTTCCGTTTTTTACTACCCATGATCTTGGCTGTCTAACTGATGACAGAGTCGGAGCAGGTCTCTTTGCTAATGCCGCATTTGACTGTGAATGTGAGTTTATGTGACCTCAGCTCAGCCTATCAGGAAACCTCATTATACATTATAGAGATAACAGAGAAAAAAAAATCTTAACAGGCCAATGCATATATAAAAAATGTCAGTGTGTCTATTTTGACCAGCCTAACTAACAAAAAATGTTTCCAGCCCATCTGGCATTTGCCAGAATATCCAGGTGGCCAATCCACCCCTGCCTCCCTCTCTCCTTTTGTCCCTGCTCCGGGGTTCCTCCACAAAGATAGGTAGGAATCACTTCAAGGAGTGACATTGACAGAGGAAGTGCTGACTAGCATGGTTGTTTGTCTTTTGATGTACAAGATCAAATCGATGTACACGACTCTCTGAGAGAGATCCACAGGACGTTTAGCATTAACCTAAAGGGGCCTTGCTGCATCACCCCACCAATAATTAGCCTCTACATCTGACTATCTTAAAATCATCCAGATTTAGTCAATACTAGAGAGTTTTGACTGAGGAGTAGATGGAAATGCTTTCCTAACACTTTTATGTTTTAAGTGAAATGGAATGGATAAGGTTGTCTTAATGGTATGTAATGATACAGTAAGCCTGACAAACACACATTCTTTAAGTTTACATTTTTTGTTCATGAGCTGTTAATCTCTTGCGTGTGGCCTTGTGTCTTATGGTGCTATGACGTTGTTCAAGGGCCAATATATCGCGTTTACAGTGAATGCGGTTTCGATGGGATTAACCTGCCTTAAAGCAGCAATCAGCAGTTGAAACAATACCAAAGTGCTCTCCCAGCCCGTTTCTGTAAAAATCTGAGTGATGGGGCTGAAGAAATATAACCACTCTCAAATTCATCGACAGAGCTATAGATGCAAAGACTGACCATCCATGGTAACAAAATTAATCATTGCTAATTACATTTACTCTGTTTACAAACATTGGAGTAAATCAGGCTTATATGTTGTGTTCTGATGGGGTATCACAAGCTCATGAGGCATTCATCAGTTACATGTATATTCAATGGGTACATATAATTCATTCACAATTCCAAAAATGGATGTAGCAACTGCAGATTTTCCCTTTAATATCAAGTTATGCTGAAATTATTACCTTGCTCAAAAGGTGACATTCCAAGGTATCATTAATTTATTTGGCAATATATTTAGCACTCACCTGTGTCTTCAACCATCACTGTTTATGCATCACTGGAGTATATTACTATGTAATACATTACAACTGTATTAATTTGTGTCTGTGTGTGACGGGGGCAACTTTGAGATCCAAGCAGCAAAAGAGAGGCTGTGCTTTTCTAGTACATTGTAATTCATAGTGCTTGCCTGTAACTTCATGCTAATAATGAGAGAGAGAGAGAGAGAGAGAGAGAGAGAGAGAGAGAGAGAGAGAGAGAGAGAGAGAGAGAGAGAGAGAGAGAGAGAGGACTGCTACCCGTGCTTTGAACACTTTACAACAAGCTTTGTTTTTTAATTGGCTGAAATTAATCTTAGGGATGTAGATGCCTGATTTGCATTCATTAAAACCCAACCAAAAGAAGTCATGCTTAATTCCAATCACATTTGCTTAATTATGCATGGCTAGAAATTCCCAAATGAGCTGCATATTTTTGTTAGTCACTTTTCTTTGTTTCCTATAGCAAATATAATGTAATGAAGCTGTCTTTTTGTGTTTTACTGGATGTTGAAGAGCCTAAGCGGCGCACCTTGAGCCTGGGATGAAAACAATATTACTACTAAAGTCATTATAGGAATCTGCATTTTTCATTGTTAATTGTGGATGTCAGTATCATTAATTTTAATTTACGGCAGGCAATAAAATTAAGAATACTTGATGCTGATGTTTTAAATCATGACTGTGAAGGGGACGCATAATGCAACTTAAATCTCAAGTAGATATTGATTTGGGTGGATGCTCTTTCCCTTTGAATATTAAACAGGTAGAGTGTTGAGAATCTGCTTTAAGACTTCACTTGTATGAGTTGGAACCAGACCTGAAACTCCAGGACCAGATACCACCAGTGTAACACAATTAAAGGGGCATTATACAGTTTAAAAAAAAAACGTGGCAGCTCGCCACTGTTTTCTAAACAGTAAACAGCTGAGGGATGGGGTTGGAAAAACGTAACAACTCAAATTCATAAACATAGCTATGGTATCGTTAATTTGAAAGTCAAATTGATGTACCAATTGATGTACCAATCGCAGAATGTGTCAGTCCTCAAAAGAGACACAAACATTTATTTTGTATTGCTCTGCATAATGACACTGTGATATTAGTGTCTGATACCAACAGCATAATAAAATGCTCTGCAAAATAAAAGTACAAACACTTCCATATACACAACGACAAGAGTGTAATGTTGAAGCAAACAGTGTGTGGTTGTTTCTTCTACACACCTGATCTGAGAGGGGTTGAAATAGGCTGACGATCACCAGTTGGCTATTATGCGTCCACCATTCTATCTCAATGTATATCTTCCTGCACAACATGAGAATGAATACCACTCTAGAATATTGGGATTCGTTTACCTTTGGTAATTGCCAAAATGTTGATGAAAAATATTGCTCATACAAACCATTTATACAATTACGTAGTGCTGGGACTATAAACCGAAAATTATCGACACTGACCATACCGACCACTTTGCTGATATTGTTTATTACGATAATAGTAGCGTATATCCATATATACTATAGAAATGTAATATGTTTACTAATATGAGTGTTTGTTAATAGGAAAATCAAACTAGTAGTAGTAGTTTAAAGGGTAATTTAGCAAAACTGTGTTGTACATTAATGTTATAAATGTATCGTTCTATTTATAGTTACCGTATCAATTTATCACTATATGGATTTTTGTCCATATCGTCCAGCTCTACAATTAGTGCCCCTTTCTGTTTCAAATCAAATCAAATTTTATTTGTCACATGCGCCAAATACAACAGGTTTACAGGCCTTACAGTGAAATGCTTACTTACGATCCCGTAACCAAGAGTGCAGTTTCAAAAAATATGGATAAGAAAAGATAAAAGTATCAAGTAATTTAAGAGCAACAGTAAAAAATAACAATATCAACAGGAGGCTGCAGGTCCAGAGTCACTGTGTATATAGTAGTATAGTAGTATGTATATGTAGGTAGAGGTAATTAAAGTGACTATGCATAGATGACAACAGAGAGTGGCAGTAGTGTGGAGAGAGGAGGGGGTGGTGGCAATGCAAATAGTCTGAGTAGCCATTTGACTAGATGTTCAGGAGTCTTATGGCTTGGGGGTAGAAGCTGTTTAGAAGCCGCTCTGGTACCGTTTGCCGTGTGACTAGGGTGGCTGGAGTCTTTGACAATTTTTAAGGCCTTCCTCTGATGCCGCCTGGTATAGAGGTCCTGGATGGCAGGAAGCTTGGCCCCAGTCATGTACTAAGACGTTCGCACTACCCTCTGTAGTGCCTTGTGGTTGGAGGCCGTACAATGCCATACCAGTCAGGGAGGCAACCAGTCAGGATTTTTATTTATTTGATTTATTTCACCTTTATTTAACCAGGTAGGCTAGTTGAGGACAAGTTCTCATTTGCAACTGCGAACTGGCCAAGATAAAGCATAGCAGTGTGAACAGACAACACAGAGTTACACATGGAGTAAACAATTAACAAGTCAATAACACAGTAGAAAAAAAGGCATTAGGAGGTAGGCGAATAATTACAATTTTACAGATTAACACTGGAGTGATAAATGATCAGATGGTCATGTACAGGTAGAGATATTGGTGTGCAAAAGAGCAGAAGAGTAAATAAATAAAAACAGTATGGGGATGAGGTAGGTAAAATTGGGTGGGCTATTTACCGATAGACTATGTACAGCTGCAGAGATTGGTTAGCTGCTCAGATAGCAGATGTTTGAAGTTGGTGAGGGAGATAAAAGTCTCCAACTTCAGCAATTTTTGCAATTCGTTCCAGTCACAGGCAGCAGAGAACTGGAACGAAAGGCGAACAAATGAGGTGTTGGCTTTAGGGATGATCAGTGAGATACACCTGCTGGAGCGCGTGCTACGGGTGGGGGTTGCCATCGTGACCAGTGAACTGAGATAAGGCGGAGCTTTACCTAGCATGGACTTGTAGATGACCTGGAGCCAGTGGGTCTGGCGACGAATATGTAGCGAGGGCCAGCCGACTAGAGCATACAGGTCGCAGTGGTGGGTGGTATAAAGTGCTTTAGTGACAAAACGGATGGCACTGTGATAAACTGCATCCAGTTTGCTGAGTAGAGTGTTGGAAGCTATTTTGTAGATGACATCGCCGAAGTCGAGGATCGGTAGGATAGTCAGTTTTACTAGGGTTTGGCGGTGTGAGTGAAGGAGGCTTTGTTGCAGAATAGAAAGCGGACTATAGATTTGATTTTCGATTGGAGATGTTTGATATTAGTCTGGAAGGAGAGTTTACAGTCTAGCCAGACACCTAGGTACTTATAGATGTCCGCATATTCAAGGTCGGAACCATCCAGGGTGGTGATGCTAGTCGGGCGTGCGGGTGCAGGCAGCGAACGGTTGAAAAGCATGCATTTGGTTTTAATAGCGTTTCAGAGCAGTTTGAGGCCACGGAAGGAGTGTTGTATGGAAGCTCGTTTGGAGGTGAGATAGCACAGTGTCCAAGGACGGGCCGGAAGTATACAGAATGGTGTCGTCTGCTTAGAGGTGGATCAGGGAATCGCCCGCAGCAAAAGCAACATCATTGATATATACAGAGAAAAGAGTCGGCCCGAGAATTGATCCCTGTGGCAACACCATAGAGACTGCCAGAGGACCGGACAGCATGCCCTCCGATTTGACACACTGAACTCTGTCTGCAAAGTAATTGGTGAACCAGGCAAGGCAGTCATCAGAAAAACCGAGGCTACTGAGTTTGTCGATAAGAATATGGTGATTGACAGAGTCGAAAGCCTTGGCAAGGTCGATGAAGACTGCTGCACAGTACTGTCTTTTATTGATGGCGGTTATGATGTCGTTTAGTACCTTGGCTGAGCGTGGCTGAGGTGCACCCGTGACCGGCTCGGAAACCAGATTGCACAGAGGAGAAGGAACAGTGGGATTCGAGATGGTCAGTGACCTGTTTGTTGACGTGGCTTTCGAAGACCTTAGATAAGCAGGGCAGGATGGATATAGGTCTGTAACAGTTTGGGTCCAGGGAGTCTCCCCCTTCGAAGAGGGGGATGACTGCGGCAGCTTTCCAATCCTTGGGGATCTCAGACGATATGAAAGAGAGGTTGAACAGGCTGGTAATAGGGGTTGCGACAATGGCGGCAGATAGTTTCAGAAATAGAGGGTCCAGATTGTGAAGCCCAGCTGATTTGTACAGGTCCAGGTTTTGCAGCTCTTTCAGAACATCTGCTATTTGGATTTGGGTAAAGGTGACCGTGTTACCTAGCCTCAGTGCAGTGGGCAGCTGGGAGGAGGTGCTCTTGTTCTCCATGGACTTCACAGTGTCCCAGAACTTTTTGGAGTTGGAGCTACAGGATGCAAATTTCTGCCTGAAGAAGCTGGCCTTAGCTTTCCTGACTGACTGCGTGTATTGTTTCCTGACTTCCCTGAACAGTTGCATATCGCGGGGACTATTCAATGCTATTGCACTCTGCCACAGGATGTTTTTGTGCTGGTTGAGGGCAGTCAGGTTTGGAGTGAACCAAGGGCTATATCTGTTCTTAGTTCTGCATTTTTTTGAATGGGGCATGCTTATCTAAAATGGTGAGGAAGTTACTTTTAAAGAATGACCAGGCATCCTCAACTGACGGGATGAGGTCAATGTCCTTCCAGGATACCCGGGCCAGGTCGATTAGAAAGGCCTGCTCACAGAAGTGTTTTAGGGAGCGTCTGACAGTGATGAGGGGTGGTCGTTTGACTGCGGATCCATAGCGGATACAGGCAATGAGGCAGTGATCGCTGAGATCCTGGTTGAAGACAGCAAAGATGTATTTGGAGGGCCAGTTGGTCAGGATGATGTCTATGAGGGTGCCCTTGTTTACAGATTTAGGGTTGTACCTGGTGGGTTCCTTGATGATTTGTGTGAGAATGAGGTCATCTAACTCAGATTGTAGGACTGCCGGGGTGTTAAGCATATCCCAGTTTAGGTCACCTAACAGAACAAACTCTGAAGCTAGATGGGGGGTGATCAATTCACAAATGGTGTCCAGGGCACAGCTGGGGGCTGAGGGGGGTCAGTAGCAGGTGGCAACAGTGAGAGACTTATTTCTGGAGAGAGTCATTTTTTAAATTAGTAGTTTGAACTGTTTGGGTATGGACCTGGAAAGTATGACATTACTTTGCAGGCTATCTCTGCAGTAGACTGCAACTCCTCCCCCTTTGGCAGTTCCATTTTGATGGAAAATGTTATAGTTGGGTATGGAAATCTCAGAATTTTTGGTGGCCTTCCTGAGCCCGGATTCAGACACGGCAAGGACATCAGGGTTAGCAGAGTGTGCTAAAGCAGTGAGTAAAACAAACTTAGGGAGGAGGCTTCTGATGTTGACATGCATGAAACCAAGGCTTTTTCGATCACAGAAGTCAACAAATGAGGGTGCCTGGGGACATGCAGCGCCTGGGTTTACCTCCACATCACCCGCGGAACAGAGGAGGAGTAGTATGAGCGTGCGGCTAAAGGCTATCAAAACTGGTCGCCTTGAGCGTTGGGGACAAAGAATAAAAGGAGCAGATTTCTGGGCATGGTAGAATATATTCAGGGCATAATGCGCAGACAGGGGTATGGTGGGGTGCGGGTACAGCGGAGATAAGCCCAGGCACTGGGTGATGATAAGAGAGGTTGTATCTCTGGACATGCTGGTTGTAATGGGTGAGGTCACCACATGTGTGGGAGGTGGGACAAATGAGGTATCAGGGGTATGAAGATTGGAACTAGGGGCTCCATAGGGGCGGCAGCGTAGCCTAGTGGTTAGTAACCGGAAGGTTGCGAGTTCAAACCCCCGAGCTGACAAGGTACAAATCTGTCGTTCTGCCCCTGAACAGGCAGTTAACCCACTGTTCCCAGGCCGTCATTGAAAATAAGAATATGTTCTTAACTGACTTGCCTGGTTAAATAAAGGTAAAATAAAAAAATAAAATAAATAAAATTGTAAACTAAAACAATGATAACCAACCTGAACAACAGTATACAAGGCATATTGACATTTGAGAGAGACATTCAGCGAGGCATACAGTAATCACAGGTGTTGATTGGGAGAGCTAGCTAAAACAGTAGGTGAGACAACAACAGCTTATCAGCTAGCACAACAACAGCGGGTAAAATGGCTTGGCTTGGCAGAGAGGGTCGGCTTAACTACACACAGAGCCTGAGTGCGGCTGGGGCAGACAGATAAAACATAAACAAGCAGAATGGAGTACCGTGATTAATGGACAGTCCAGCATGCATCAGCTATGTAGCCAAGTGATCAGTGTCCAGGGGGCAGCGGTGGATGGGACAGGGAAGCTAGACTGGCGAGTATTATCCAGATTAAAAAAACTGGCTGGCTGTGCAGAAGGTAAAAGCCGCTAGCAGTGGCTAACAATGACTAAATAGCTTGTAGCTAGTTAGCTGGTTAGCTTCTGGAGGTTCTTGAATGTGTTCTAAAAATTAAAAATAATAGCGATTCCGTATCACATTGGGTGATGCAGGTTTACCGGAAGGTATAATCGAATTAAAAATCAAAAAGAGATTGAAAGTAAATATGGGTCCAGTGAGTGGTTGGGCTGGCTGGGGACGCGGCGATTCAGACAATTAGCAGGCCTGTGCTAACAAGCTAACAGTTAGTAGGCCGGGGCTAAACAAGCTAGCAGGTAGCAGACCGGGGCTAAACAAGCTAGCAGTTAGCAGGCCGAATTAGCGAGCAAGCAGATTGCAAGGGCAAGAAAGTTAGCCTTTGGGGGACGTCGCGATGGAGTTAAGTCTGTTTATGCCTCTTCATGCGGTGACATCGATAGACCGGTCGTGGGTCCGGATATTGTAGCCCAGGAGTATGCTTCGGTGGTAGCACAGGAGCTCTGGCCGGGCTAGCTTCAAGCTAAGTGGATGGAAACGCTAGCCAGGAGTAATCATCCAAGGTTGCGGTTAGCTAGTTAGCTAGTTGTGAAGATCCAGATGAAAATGTTCCGTTTGCGGTGGGAATCCGGGGATAAAAATAATAGGTCCGTTATGCTCTGGTTAGAGTCGCGTTGTTCGAACTGGCGAGAGCTTTCCGAGCTAAAGGTTAGCTGATGACCGCTAGTAATGGTTTTGCTGCCTGATAGCTGGTAGTTTGCCGGCTAGCTTCAGTTGAGGGGTTACGGATCCGAAGTAAATATAAATACTTTAGAAAAAAAGCAGAAAAAAGCAGATCCACGCTACATTGAGTGAGGCGGGTTGTAGGAGAGTATTTAGATATTGCGGTTTAGCAAAATGTTTTAAAAGATATGCGAATAAAAATATGAAGAAAAAAAACGATATATACAAGGGACACGACACGACAAGACGTCTGACTGCTACGCAATCTTGGAATGGCTAGGATGCTCTCGATGGTGCAGCTGTAGAACCGTTAGAGGAGCTGAGGACCCATGCCAAATCTTTTCAGTCTCCTGAGGGAGAATAAGTTTTGTCGTGCCCGCTTCACGACTGTCATGGTGTGCTTGGACTTGGACCGATTAATCAGACAATTTGTATTTATTAATTTGTAATAATGACAATTACAACAACACTGAATGAACACTTATTTTAACTGAATATAATACATCAATAAAAATGGATTTAGCCTCAAAAAAAGAATAAAACCTGTTCAATTTGGTTTAAATAATGCAAAAACAAAGTGTTGGAGAAGTAAAGGTGCAATATGTGCCATGTAAAAAAGCTAACGTTTGAGTTCCTTGCACAGAACATGAGAACATATGAAATTTGGTGGTTCCTTTTAACATGAGACTTCAATATTCCAAGGTAAGAGGTTTTAGGTTGTGGTTAATATAGTATTTATAGGACTATTTCTCTCTATACCATTTGTATTTCATACACCTTTGACTATTGGATGTTCTTATAGGCACTATGGTATTGCCAGTGTAACAGTATAGCTTAGTATAACATCGACAACAGCCACACCCGAAGCAGCATTACCCAGCGCTCCACAAAAGCAGCGGCCCTTGCAGAGCAAGGGGAATAACCACTCCAAGTCTCAGAGCCAGTGACGTGAATAACCACTCCAAGTCTCAGAGCCAGTGACGTTTGAAACGCAATTAGCGTGCACCCCGCTAACTAGCTAGCCATTTCACCTCGGTTACACCAGCCATTAGTCTGATAGGCTTGAAGTCATAAACAGCGCTGTGCTTGCGAAGAGCTGCTGGCAAAACTCACGAAAGTGCTGTTTGAATTCATGCTTACGAGCCTGCTGCTCAGCCAGACTGCTCTATCAAATCATAGACTTAATTATAACATAACACACAGAAATATGAGCCTTTGGTCATTAATATGGTCGAATCCGGAAACTATAATTTCGAAAACAAAAAGTTTATTATTTCAGTGAAATACGGAACCGTTCTCTATTTTATCTAACGGGTGGCATCCCTAAGTCAGAATATTCTTGTTACATTGCACAACCTTCAATGTTATGTCATAATTACGTACATTTCTGGCAAATTAGTTCGCAATGAGCCAGGCTGCCCAAACTGTTGCATATACCATGACTCTGCGTGCAATGAACGCAAGAGAAGTGACACAATTTCACCTGGTTAATATTGCCTGCTAACCTGGATTTCTTTTAGCTAAATATGCAGGTTTAAAAATATATACTTCTGTGTATTGATTTTAAGAAAGGCATTGGTGTTCATGGTTAGGTACAGTCGTCCAACTATTATGGTTTTTAATCCACAATCATCTCCTTTGTCTTGATCTAGTTGAGGGAGAGGTTGTTGTCCTGGCACCACAGGTCTCTGACCTCCTCATTGTTCATCTTATTGTTGTCGGTGTTGTCGGTGATCAGGCTGTTGTTTCATCGTTTCATTGTTTCATCGGCAAATTTAATGATGTTGTTGGAATCGTGCCTGGACGTGCAGTCATGAGTGAACAGGGAGTACAGGAGGGGACTGAGCATGCACCACTGAGGGGCCCCCGTGTTGAGGATCAGCGAGAGGGGATGTGTTTTTACCTACCCTTACCACCTGGGGGCTGCCCATCAGAAAGTCCAGGACCTATTTGCACAGGGCGGGGTTGAGAACCATGTCCTCCATCTTGATGATGAGCTTTGAGGTTATTAATATGGTGTTGAATGCTGAGCTGTAGTCAATAAACAGCATTCTTACATAGGTATTCCTATTGTCCAGATGGGATAGGATAGTGTGATGGCAAATGCATCATCTATGAACCTGTTGAGGTGGTATAAAAAAAGAAGAGGGTCTAGGGTGTCGGGTAAGGTAGAGGTGATATGATCCTTGACTAGTCTCTCAAAGCACTTCATGATGACAGAAGTGAGTGCTACGGGGCGATAGTCAATTAGTTTAGTTATCTTTGCCTTCTTCGGTACAGGAACAATGGTGGCCGTCTTGAAGCATGTGGGGAGAACAGACGGATAGGGAGCGATTGAATATGTCCGTAAACACACCAGCCAGCTGGTCTGCGCATGCTCTGAGGACCAGGCTAGGGGTGTAACATTAACATGTTAAGCCTTGCGAAGGATGACACGTTTAAATGCTTTGCTCACGTCGGCCACAGTGAGGGGAAACAGTCCTTGTTAGCGGGCGCGACGATGGCACTGCGGTGGTTCGCGCTTTCAGTTTTGCCAAAATGCCACCATCCATCCACGGTTTTTGGTTAGGGTAGGTTTTAACCTCTATGGGATATTCGGGACGGTAGCATCCCACCCCGCCAACAGTCAGTGAAAGTGCAGGACGCCAAATTCAAAACAACAAAAATCTTATAATTAAAATTCCTCAAGCATACAAGTACAGTATTTTACACAATTTTAAAGATACAATTCACGTTAATCCATCCACAGTGTCTGATTTCAAAAAGGCTTTACAGTGAAAGCAACACAAACGATTATGTTAGGTCACCACCAAGCAACAGAAAAACACAGCAACTTTTCCAGCCAAAGATAGGACTCACAAAAAGCAGAAAAAGAGATAAAATGAATCACTAACCTTTGATGATCTTCATCAGATGACACTCATAGGATTTCAAGTTACACAATACATGTTTTATGTTTTGTTTGATAAAGTGCATATTTATATCCAAAAACTTCATTTTACATTGACGTGTTATGTTCTGTAGTTTCAAAAAATGCGGTGATTTTGCAGAGAGCCACATCAATTTACAGCAATTCTCATAATAAACATTGATAAAAGATAGAACTATTATACATGGAACTTTAGATAAACTTCTCCTTAATGCAACCGCTGTATCAGATTTCAAAAAAACTTTACGGAAAAAGCACACCATGTAATATTCTGAGTACGTTGCTCAGAGACCAAAACAGCCAAAGAGATAACGCCATTATTGTGGAGTCAACGATAGTCAGAAATAGCATTATAAATATTAACTTACCTTTGATGATATTCATCAGAATGCACTCCCAGGAATCCAGGTTCCACAATAAATGTTTGATTTGTTCGATGAAGTTCATAATTTATGTCCAAATACCTCATTTTATTAGGCCGTTTGTATAGAATAGAATCAATCTTTAGGATGTTTTTATCATAAATCTTCAATAAGGTTCCAACCGGAGAATTCATTTGTCTGTAGAAAAGCAATGAAACGCGAGCTAACTTTCACATGACCGCGAGTCACGAGCGTGTGGCAATCTGCCAGACACCTGGCTCAATCCCCTCGCATTCGACCCGATGTGCACGTCTACGGAGCCTGACCACGAGGCCACTCTGTTTGCCCCTTCTGCGGTGCGGCTGTTTTGGGTCGGCTACTGAGATTATTATCCATTGTCCTGGGTGGTGGTCCAAACAGAGGATCTGTTTCGGGAAAGTCGTATTCCTGGTCGAAATGTTGGTAAGCTGACGTCGCTCTTATATCCAATAGTTCCTCCTGACTGCATGTAATAAGATTTAAGATTTCCTGGGGTAACAATGTAACAATGTAATACATTTATACAAAATACTGCATAGTTTCCTAAGGACTTGAAGCGAGGCGACCATCTCTGTTGGCACCATCTTGCGCGACATCATGCATTCATCTAGAAAAGTACATCCCTCTTGAATTTCTTTGTCCATTCATATTGATGCACCTGGTATTTCATCACTCAAACCTGATATTTCATCCATTGGTTGTGAGGGGGTTTCAAAAAGCTCATGTCTGTTGTTAGCAGATGCTAATGTGTGTGTTCTGTCGTCTTCTTGGCCAGGTGAGTCTTCATTGTCAATTTCCTCTGACTCAATGCTTTCTTTGAGGCGGATGGTAATTTCCCCTGTGCTAATTTCCTCCAACTTTCGTCATCGGATGAGGAAACATGGATGATTCTGCTGTACTTGCTTGTGAAATTCCTCTCTGCCTTGAGTGTTTGATCTACCGCATAGTTTGTTTTTGCTGGAAAGATAGTCGTAACATTTTGTTTGACCAATGAAGTAGAGGGGTCTAGCTCTTCCTCAATAAAGTCTCATGGTGAATTAAAAATCATCTACATGCCCTAGTTTGCTTTTTGAATTTGGATAGAAAAGTGCCTTACTGACCTTCAACAGCTCTGCCATAGTAACCATCTTTGGTGCCTTTAATAATTGTCTTGTCCCTCCACCTTTTTTCTATCTGATTTGGCAGAATGAGTCTATTCCAACTTTTTCCAGCCATCCAATTTGGAAAGTACGTTCTGTATTCTTAGCTTTGGAGTTCCCACAAAGTTTTACTGATTCTCCTGATCCTTCTTTCTGTGTTTACATTTTTCCATAAGCCTCTGCAGTTTTGGATACACTGGTCCCTGGAGAGCGGCCACTTCTCTTTTTCAGTCAATCTAAAAATAAAGTAGTAAAATAGTTACAACTTTGAGCAAGTATCTTGATTTGATGGATGGTTATAGTGGATGGATGAATACATTGAGATTAAATACATAGATAGCTTAATTTTACGCAAGAATCGCTAATTGAAACAATAACAAAGTGGCCAATCCCGCTCCACTGTTTTGGTAAATAGCTGAGGAATGGACAAAAAGGAGGTATTTGGACATAAAGATTAACTTTATTGAACAAATCTAACATTTATTGTGGAACTGGGATTCCTGGGAGTGCATTCCGATGAAGATCATCAAAGGTAAGTGAATATTATTCATATTTATATTTATTTATATTTATATATATTTATTTATATATTTTTTGGACTTTTGTTGACTAATGCAGGCACTGTCCATCTCTACGCTCCCTAATGTGTCCCCCCTTCCAAGCTGTGTGTGTGTGATTTAGTTTTTCTTTGAAATTTTTATGGGAGACACGACTGATTTACAATTCACGAGGGTTGCCTAATCACACATATGAAGTTTTGGAAAGATCTGACTTTTTGAACCCTTCGAAACAGCCCCTTTGACACCAATTATGGCACTTTCGGTTGGCACAGGAAGCTAACAGTAAAGACATATCCTCATTGGTGTATGCCTTTACAGAATCCTGAGTTTTAAGTCTTTACGTTAAGAACTGTCTGATTTACACAGGGTTGAATGCACTATTTCTATCAAACTGCAGGTTGTGTATGGATAAACACTTTTAGGGTGATTTTAACCACTTCCGGTTGCTTCAGGAAGCTTAGAATTGACACAGGTAGACCTCATAGTGGCCTGATGGACTGTCATCGAAGACAGGTTCATAAGGCTTTCATAACCCACATAGGCTTCAGGTTGACTTTAGAGGAGCAGGCAATGTATTCCTATGGGGAGAGATGTCATTGTAATCTGT
Source organism: Oncorhynchus gorbuscha (assembly GCF_021184085.1). NCBI lineage: Eukaryota > Metazoa > Chordata > Actinopteri > Salmoniformes > Salmonidae > Oncorhynchus > Oncorhynchus gorbuscha. The sequence continues at coordinate 48,095,723 of NC_060181.1, read as the reverse complement.
GAGATCAAAAAACCCTGATGAACTATTAAGGGTTAATGCCACACGGTCAAGGTTAGCCTTGCACAGTTCGGGAGGACCTCAGGAACGTACCTGATGTCGAATTGTGCTTCTCACCCTAACGGTTCTCTCACTGTCACCCAAAAGCAAATGACATTTAGGGCCAGGCTTAATTTAGGCCTTCTTTCAGAGCGAGCTACGGTCAAGCGGGGCATCTCGTTGAACTCGGCACGGCCTTGAGAATATGGAAATGCCATTGAAGGCTCTAAATTATCTGTCTTTAAATTAAGCACAGCACTTTGTCACTCCATCCTTGCTTTTTAACCCTTCGAAACAGCACCTTTGACACCATTTTAAGGCACTTCCGGTTTACACAGGAAGCTGAAAGTCAACACATATCCTCCATGGGGTAGGCAATTATAGAAATTTGAGTTTTAAGTCTTTATGTTAAGAACTGACTTATTTACGGAGGGTTAGTGAATGTGTGTTATTTCAGAAAATCACAGATCACAGAAATCTCGCAAAGCTCCGAAGCACACTTTAAAAAGATTTGTAAGAACACGCTGCAACTGAATCTGTAACTGTTTAAAAAAATAAAAAATAATTTTGAACATCACCAATTTGACATTGTACGATTTCTCTTAAATGACGATAGATAAATGGCTGGTTCTTTTTTTATTGACACCGTAGGTTCCTTTACTTTGATATAAAGCGGAAAAATTATTGCTATATTTTCATTTTGGACATTTAATCCCAGAAAAAAGGCCATAACTCAAAATCCTTTGAGGCCTAGATGCCATCTTGTTCGGGGCCACCTGCCCATTATGCCAAACCTATGCTCACCAAGTTTTGTCTTTGAAGTCTTTTCCATTTAGGAGATAAGTCCACGTCGTGATTCGTGATGTTTTGTACATTTGCAATATGATTCCATTCGCCCTCTTGTGGGATTTACCGGGACAGCGGAAAAATGACCAAAATTTGAATATTTTATCAAACGGAAACCGAATGTCCGAGAGAGTTCGTTTGATGACTTCCTGGAAGATCCGGCCCTGCCGCACGGCCCGACACCGTCCGCAAATTTTAGAAACATTTTCAGACATCTAGTAAGGGACGTCATGCTGAGACCAAGGTACCTTTTGTGGATGAGACATGTAATTACATAAATATACATATCAACACAATACAAAACAGAGATACAAAAACACAATCGTAGAAGACAACAACAAAATAATCAGTCAATCAGATGTCTGTATTGCCCTAGAGGCACCAAATCATCACATTTTAGAGAGTTTGGGAGATTATTCCACAAGTAAGGTGCAAGAAAACTACAAGCTGATTTACCTAACTAGAGTCCAAAGGAGTTTCCATAGTTAGCCATCCCTGACACTGGGTATGGTATTTCGTACAGTATGTCTAAAGGTTAACAATGATGTTAGGTACACTAGGGGTTTATGTAAAAGAGCTTTATAAATGGAAAGAGAGCAATGTATGGACCTAAAATACGAGACATCAAAGAGGACCAGCCTACTTTCTGGTAGAGAATGAAGTGGTGTGTACTAAACCTGTCAGCCGTAATAAAACATAGAGCAGTATGATAACTGTATCTAATGGCTTTTGTCGCCTTTGTCTACGATCGATAGGAACGTTAACTGAATTACCTGCTTCTACTATGAAGTGAGATGCATGACCTATTTCTATAGAAGATATCATGTTATTCTCACTTTCTTAACTAACTCGTCGTTATGCTTTTCTTGTCACCATAGTCTAGGGCTGAGAAGAAATGTGACTTTCTATGCCATGGATAATACATTTACGTTATCTTTGTAAGCAGTACATGAGCATTGTTATTAAATAACAGTTAGTGTTATGAAATTAGGTCACATGCAAAATAATTTGTCCTACCTAGTTTAACTATTGCGTATTACAGTAGTTTATGTAGAGTAATCCAGTTTACTCCCCAGTCTCAAGTCATAAGTTTAGCTCAATTTTATGGGTGTGTGATTTAACAAGTCACCAGGGAGTGACAATTAAACAAAACATGTTGGCTACATGCTTCTGCACACACTTAGGCCTGCATATGCATTTTTGGAAATAATTTCAAAGTATGTCCTCTCAGAAAACTGGGAACATTCACAGAACATTAGCTAAATTTCCCATTAAGGTCTAGATAGGGAATAATCTAAAATTAGGATGTCAACATACCCAAAATATTAATTAAAAGGTTTTCACAACAAAATATTTTGATTTAAAACATTTTTTTAAATGAAATATACCTGCAACAGTCAAACGTTTACTAAAATGTTGTGGAGAACATCTGTAACAAACACCGAAGAACATTCCACAAAAGTCTATCACAGTGCCATCCATTTTGTCACCAAAGCCCCATATACTGCCCACCACTGCGACCTGTATGCTCTCGTTGGCTGGTCCATGCTACTATTCGTCGCCAAACCCACTGGCTCCAGCTCACTGATCACCATAGCAACACTCACCCGTAGCACGCGCTCCAGTAGGTATATTTCCCTGGTCATCCCCAAAGCAAACACCTGCTTTGGCCGCCTTTCCTTCCAGTTCTCTGCTGCCAATGACTGGAACGAATTGCAAAAATCTCTGAAGCTGGAGTCTTACATATATATATAATCATTCCAAGATGGCGTAGCAGTCGGACGTGTGTTTAGTCTTGTCCCGTCCTGTCTAGTAACCGGAACCCCCATCAGAAGCTAGCCAGCTAACTAGCTACTAGCTAGTACTCAGTTAGCCATTGCTAGCGGTCTTCAAAGCTAACTAGGACACCAGCGCGACATCAACCCAGAGCACATCAGACTGCTTTTTCTCCGGATTCCTACCGCAAGCTCTGAACCTTTACACCGGATCATCGCAACTAGCTAGCTGCAATCCGAGTGGCTACTCCTGGCTAACGTCTCTGTCCCAAAACAAGCACCAATTAGCCTTGAGCTAGCCTCGAGCTAAGCCCATCTCCCGACTAGCCGAAGAGGCCCAACAATACCTCTTTTGCCAATTGGCCTGGACCCTTTACTGCCGACACGGAGCCCCGCCGATCCATCACGACTGGTCCGCCGACATAATCGTCCGAGGTGGTTTCAACAGGCTTTTTCGTTGCGACATCGCCAAAGATCCATCTGCCGGCCAAGGCCCGCGAGCTTTCTGAAACGCTGTGTCTCCAGCTCACCTAGCGTACTAGAGCACCTGTAGCATACTCCTGGGCTACAATTACCCGGGCCCACGACCGGTCTGTCGATGTCACCGCATGAAGAGGAATAAACAGACTCACCCCATCACGACGTCCCCCCAAAGGTTAACTCTCTAGCCCTCGCTATCTCCCTGCTTGCTAATTCGGCCTGCTAACGGCTAGCTTGTCTAGCCCGGGCCTACGAACTGTTAGCTTGTTAGCACAGGCCTGCTAACCATCTGAATCACTGCATCCCAAACACTCTGAACCCATTTACTTTCTATCTCTTTTTGATTTTTATTTTGTTTATACCTTCCGGAAACCTGCCTCACCCACTGTGGTACGGAATCGCTGTTACTTTTCATTTTTATTTTATTTTTATGACACACTCAAGAACCTCCAGACGCTAACCAGCTAACTAGCTACAAGCTATTTAGTCATTGTTAGTTTAAAAAAAAAAAAAAAAACCTGGATAACACTCGCCAGCCCAGCCCCCCTGCCCCATCCACCGCTGCCCCCTGGACACTGATCTCTTGGCTACATAGCTGACGCACACTGGACTGTCCATTAATCACGGTACTCCACTCTGCTTGTTTGTTTTATCTGTCGGCCCAGTTGCCTAGTCAACGTCATTTTACCTGCTGTTTGTTGTGCTAGCTGATTAGCCTCGCCCACTGTTTTTAGCTAGCTTTCTCAATTCAACACCTGTGACTACTGTATGCCTCGCTGTATGTCTCTCTCAAATGTCAATATGCCTTGTATACTGTTGTTCAGGTTAGTTATCATTGTTTTAGTTCACAATGGAGCCCCTAGATCCACTCTGCATACCCCTGTTACCTCCCTTGTCCCACCCCCCACACATGCGGTGACATCACCCATTACTACAACCAGCATGTCCAGAGATACAACCTCTCTCATCATCACCCAGTGCCTGGGCTTACCTCCGCTGTACCCGCACCCCACCATACCCCTGTCTGCGCATTATGCCCTGAATATATTCTACCATGCCCAGAAACCTGCTCCTCTTATCCTCTGCCCCCAACGCTCTAGGCGACCAGTTTTGATAGCCTTTAGCCGTACCCTCATACTACTCCTTCTCTGTTCCGCGGGTGATGTGGAGGTAAACCCAGGCCCCGCATGTCCCCAGGTACCCTCATTTGTTGACTTCTGTGATCGAAAAAGTCTTGGTTTCATGCATGTCAACATCAGAAGCCTCCTCCCTAAGTTTGTTTTACTCACTGCTTTAGCACACTCTGCTAACCCTGATGTCCTTGCCGTGTCTGAATCCTGGCTCAGGAAGGCCACCAAAAATTCAGAGATTTCCATACCCAACTATAACATCTTCCGTCAAGATAGAACTGCCAAAGGGGGCGGAGTCGCAGTCTACTGCAGAGATAGCCTGCAAAGTAATGTCATACTTTCCAGGTCCATACCCAAACAGTTTGAACTACTAATTTAGAAAATTACTCTCTCCAGAAACAAGTCTCTCACTGTTGCCGCCTGCTACCGACCCCCCTCAGCTCCCAGCTGTGCCCTGGACACCATTTGCGAATTGATCGCCCCCCATCTAGCTTCAGAGTTCGTTCTGTTAGGTGACCTAAACTGGGATATGCTTAACACCCCGGCAGTCCTACAATCTAAGCTAGATGCCCTCAATCTCACTCAAATCATCAAGGAACCCAGCAGGTACAACCCTAACTCTGTAAACAAGGGCACCCTCATAGACGTCATCCTGACCAACTGGCCCTCCAAATATACCTCTGCTGTCTTCAACCAGGATCTCAGCGATCACTGCCTCATCGCCTGTATCCGCCACGGAGCCGCAGTCAAACGACCACCCCTCATCACTGTCAAACGCTCCCTAAAACACTTCTGTGAGCAGGCCTTTCTAATCGACCTGGCCCGGGTATCCTGGAAGGACATTGACCTCATCCCGTCAGTTGAGGATGCATGGTCATTCTTTAAAAGTAACTTCCTCACCATTTTAGATAAGCATGCTCCGTTCAAAAAATGCAGAACCAAGAACAGATACAGCCCTTGGTTCACTCCAGACCTGACTGCCCTCGACCAGCACAAAAACATCCTGTGGCGGACTGCAATAGCATCGAATAGCCCCCGTGATATGCAACTGTTCAGGGAAGTCAGGAACCAATACACGCAGTCAGTCAGGAAAGCTAAGGCCAGCTTCTTCAGGCAGAAGTTTGCATCCTGTAGCTCCAACTCCAAAAAGTTCTGGGACACTGTGAAGTCCATGGAGAACAAGAGCACCTCCTCCCAGCTGCCCACTGCACTGAGGCTAGGAAACACGGTCTCCCCCGATAAATCCATGATTATCGAAAACTTCAATAAGCACTTCTCAACGGCTGGCCATGCCTTCCGCCTGGCTACTCCAACCTCGGCCAACAGCTCCGCCCCCCCCGTAGCTCCTCACCCAAGCCTCTCCAGGTTCTCCTGCAAAACCTGGACCCGTACAAATCAGCTGGGCTTGACAATCTGGACCCGCTATTTCTGAAACTATCTGCCGCCATTGTCGCAACCCCTATTACCAGCCTGTTCAACCTCTCTTTCATATCGTCTGAGATCCCCAAGGATTGGAAAGCTGCCGCAGTCATCCCCCTCTTCAAAGGGGGAGACACCCTGGACCCAAACTGTTACAGACCTATATCCATCCTGCCCTGCCTATCTAAGGTCTTCGAAAGCCAAGTCAACAAACAGGTCACTGACCATCTCGAATCCCACCGTACCTTCTCCGCTGTGCAATCTGGTTTCCGAGCCGGTCACGGGTGCACCTCAGCCACACTCAAGGTACTAAACGATATCATAACCGCCATCGATAAAAGACAGTACTGTGCAGCCGTCTTCATCGACCTCGCCAAGGCTTTCGACTCTGTCAATCACCATATTCTTATCGGCAGACTCAACAGCCTCGGTTTTTCGGATGACTGCCTTGCCTGGTTCACCAATTACTTTGCAAACAGAGTTCAGTGTGTCAAATCGGAGGGCATGGTGTCCGGTCCTCTGGCAGTCTCTGTGGGGGTGCCACAGGGTTCAATTCTCGGGCCGACTCTTTTCTCTGTGTATATCAATGATGTTGCTCTTGCTGCGGGCGATTCCCTGATCCACCTCTACGCAGACGACACCATTCTATATACTTTCGGCCCGTCATTGGACACTGTGCTATCTAACCTCCAAACGAGCTTCAATGCCATACAGCACTCCTTCCGTGGCCTCCAACAGCTCTTAAACGCGAGTAAAACCAAATGCATGCTTTTCAACCGATCGCTGCCTGCACCCGCATGCCCGACTAGCATCACCACCCTGGATGGTTCCGACCTTGAATATGTGGACATCTATAAGTACCTAGGTGTCTGGCTAGACTGCAAACTCTCCTTCCAGACCCACATCAAACATCTCCAATCGAAAATCAAATCAAGAGTCGGCTTTCTATTCCGCAACAAAGCCTCCTTCACTCACGCTGCCAAGCTTACCCTAGTAAAACTGACTATCCTACCGATCCTCGGCTTCGGCGATGTCATCTACAAAATGGCTTCCAACACTCTACTCAGCAAACTGGATGCAGTCTATCACAGTGCCATCCGTTTTGTCACTAAAGCACCTTACACCACCCACCACTGCGACTTGTATGCTCTAGTCGGCTGGCCCTCACTACATATTCGTCGCCAGACCCACTGGCTCCAGGTCATCTACAAGTCCATGCTAGGTAAAGCTCCGCCTTATCTCAGTTCACTGGTCACGATGGCAACACCCATCCGTAGCACGCGCTCCAGCAGGTGTATCTCACTGATCATCCCTAAAGCCAACACATCATTTGGCCGCCTTTCGTTCCAGTACTCTGCTGCCTGGGACTGGAACGAATTGCAAAAATCGCTGAAGTTGGAGACTTTTATCTCCCTCACCAACTTTAAACATCAGCTATCCGAGCAGCTAACCGATCGCTGCAGCTGTACATAGTCTATAGGAAAATAGCCCACCCATTTTCACCTACCTCATTCCCATACTGTTTTTATACTGTTTTTATTTATTTATTTTTCTGCTCTTTTGGACACCAATATCTCTACCTGTACATGACCATCTGATCATTTATCACTCCAGCGTTAATCTGCAAAATTGTATTATTCGCCTACCTCCTCATGCCTTTTGCACACATTGTATATAGACTGTCCATTTTTTTTCTACTGTGTTATTGACTTGTTAATTGTTTATTCCATGTGTAACTCTGTGTTGTCTGTTCACACTGCTATGCTTTATCTTGGCCAGGTAGCAGTTGCAAATGAGAACTTGTTCTCAACTAGCCTACCTGGTTAAATAAAGGTGAAATAAAATAAAATAAAAAATCTCTATCGCTAACTTTAAGCATCAGCTGTCTGAGCAACTCACAGATCGCTGCAGCTGTACACAGCCCATCTGTAAACAGCCCATCCAACCAACTACCTACCTCATCCCCATATTTGTTTTTGTTTTTCTGCCATTTTGCACACCAGTATTTCTACTTGCACATCCTCATCTGCGTATATATCACTCCAGTGTAAATTGCTAAATTTGTATTACTTTGCCACTATTGGCCTATTTATTGCCTTACCTCGTTACTTCATTTGCACACATTGTATACAGATTTGTTCAATTATGTTATTGACTGTACATTTTTTTTATCCCATGTGTAACTCTGTGTTGTGTTTGTCGCACTGCTTTGCTTTATCCGTCTTATCTTACATTTCGAAACAAATAACTACATAAAAAAATTCCAAAATGGTATTGTAACACACCCCCCCCAAAAAATGGAGAAAAAAATATAGAAAAAAATATGAAGAAAAAAATATATACATTTACAAAATAACATGGGTAACTATTTACACAAGTTCAATATTTGGATGACCCTCTGGACCAACAGCGTTATCTGGAATTTGGGCGTTACAAGAATTGGATTTGAGCACAGGCACCTGAATGCCGCTTCGGTCTCGTCCGTCCATTTCACTGTTTTCAGGAGGCGGGCCCTGGTTATATCGGTAAGAGAGGAGGTTATAGCTTCTAAGTTGGGAATAATATCCCGCCAGCCCCAGGAAGGCCTTGACCATAGTCTTGTTGAGTGGAACCAGCCAGTCACGTACCACATAGATCTTTTTCTCCTGGGGCTTGATGTTCATATACCCCAGGTACTCCACCTCCTCAAACCCCAGCTTGCATTTCTTGGGGTTTGCCTGAGCACGCCCAGCACTGCCTTCCCAACCTTGGTTATGGATAATGATATCTTCCAAATAGGCTGCTTCGTACTCTTGGTGGGGTCGGAGGACTCGGTCCATCAGGCGCTGGAACGTGGGTGGGGATCCGTGGAGTACGAATGGGAGGACCCAGTACTGATATAAGCCATCCGATGTCAAAAACGTCTTCTCCCGGGAGGAGGGTGCCAATGGTACCAGCCAATATCCCTTGGTCAGGGCGAGGGTACTTATGTACCGGGTCTTTCCCAAACGATCGATGAGATCGTCCGCCCTCGGCATGGAGTTGGCCTTGAACAAACTGATGGCATTCACTGCCCGAAAGTCATTACAGAAGCGCAGGCTACCGTCCGGTTTGGGCACCAACATGATGGGGTTGCACCATGCGCTGTGGGACTCCCCATCCTTAGTATAGCCTCCACCTCCTGCTTCATGGCCTCGGGATTTCGGGTGGCATAATCAACTATTACCAGGTTGTACCGGTGTCCTCGTGCCATTTTTTACCAGGGGCCCCACTATGTCCATGGCAATGCGTTCAAATAGCTCCCCAATGACCGGTAGGTGGATGAGCGGGTTTCGGAAGTGTACTTTTGGGGCAGTGAGATGACACTCCAGGCAGCTGCGGCAATAGTCTTGCATTCCCGGGTCTTCTCCATTCCCAGGTGTGACCCCAAAAGATGGGTGTGGGCCAGCTGGAGAACGTTTCCCACGCGACGGCTTTCAAGTTCGGATCCTTCACTTGGCGGTTCCGAACTGTCCCCTCAGTTGGCCCATGGCAGGTGTCTCGGCTGGTCCCTCGAAATCGATGAGGGAGAGAATGAGCTCCTCCTCCGGTTGTTCACTAGGGGAGGTTGGTTCCTGTGCAACCGCTTGCTTCCAGGCTGTGCAGGCGATGGGCCATCCTCGCTCTCGTCTCCCGCCGGCTCATAACCTTCTGCCCAGCTCGTGCCTCCATAATGCCGCAAACAGCAGACAATCTCGCCTAACGAGGAGGGGTACCGGCAACTCGGGTACGGCACCCACCATTTCCCAATAGCTCCCTTGTGGCGTCACGATGTTGGACTGCACTGTCAGATACTGCTTGGTTTTGCTGTGAACTGGGGCGCACATAGACTCGCCGCCATCTTCATGTCATGGGGTAGCATCCGTAAGAAGCAATCCATGACCACTTTGTCTATGCTAGAGAGGGTGGATACGTTGGTTAGGAGCTATGCCTTGGCGCTGTGCAGTAGGTCGCTCATCTGGGCTCGGGGGGAGGTGTCGGCCACGAACATCCATTCGTGGACCAGTTGGGCCCAACAGGCCAAGCTGTACCCGTAGTGGCTGAGTATCTCCAGTTTTGAGACCATTGTAGTTATCCGTCTGTTCAGCATTGAGGTCATAATATGCATTTTGGGCGTTTCTGGAGAGGAATGGGGCCAGCACACTCGCCCAATTCGCCTTTGGACACCCTTCCCAGAGCATTGTCCATTCAAAAGTGTAGAGGTAGGTTTTGATGTCGTCGTCCTCCGTTAGCTTTATTAAAAACTGGTTTGGATGTGATTCGGTAGGCGCTCCTCCTCGTAGAATCAAAATATGTTTAGTGTGATTTCCTCAACCAGCCCGGAAATGTTGTAGGCACTGTTCCTCCAGTGTTCGTTCATGAACTGCCTGTTGCTCTTGTTGGGCCCGGACGAACTGAGCTATACACTCGTCCATGCCGATGCTGTGTAAACGTTAACCCTCATCTGACCACGTTGTCAAATGCTCGCGTTCTCTACCACTTGTGGCAGACTAGGGCATTTCATCAAAACATTTACACTGATCAGACACGGACACAAGTGTGATAACTCCGTTTCAAGGGTTTTTATTAAAACAATAAAGAAAAAAATAGGTCTAATCCAGGAGACCTCCTCCAGGTTACCGTCTTCTTGGCTCTGGGGTATTGCTGTCTCCTTTGGGGAAAAACCAGAGCCTCCTTGGTTCTAGCAGACCATGAGCATGACTATATGGGACTATATGGGAACCTCTTTCCCCAAAGAACCCCTGTGTGCGGCCCTTCTGGCAGCTTCATGGGACTCGTACGGTTGGTGAACAATCAGCCCCTTGATTACTCACCAGCCTCAATCAGCCCCTTGATTACTCACCAGCCTCAATCAGCCTAAATTAGTTCTGGCCGGAGGGCCCGTCGAGACCTAGCACGTCCAGCAGAGGGAGCCATCGCCATCACCATGTGAGGTAGACTCCGTCTGTCACCAGGCCTCGACCGGTCTCCCCCTCGTGGTTAGTCCGCGGTACACCAACATTGATTGAAGTGGATTTAACATGTGATCATAGCTTTAACCTGGATTCACCTGGTCAAACCCGTAAGGTTTATATTTGAACCTTTATCATCATTGGTGTGTCTCATTCATTCACTCAAGGACAGATAAAAGATTGATAGCCCTGATTTAATAACTATGCCCGGGAATGAGCCTTGTGACTTGCCACTTCCTGCCTAGGCGAACAAATCAAGTGAGATGATTATGTTGAGTGACTAGGTAGTTCAGTTTGATTAATCAATCCTCAAAGCGCCAGCGCTAATAGTTTGGCGCTTCTCTTTTTTAAGATATTCGCAGATCAGTGGATTTTCCGGGCTAATCCTGCTCTAGCCCTATGGGATGCTCCCCCTTGTCTTTGTACACAGTATTCATCGTGCACTGACAGGTGGAGTCCTTCACATGATAAATAAACTTCAGTATATGGGAGGCTGGCAGTTCAGGGGCAGGTAAGCAGTTATTTTGGATACATTTCACAGTGGAGAATGTGTGAAGCAGCATAGAGCCAGAGGGACAGATGTATGGTGTCCTTGTTGGTTCACGGAAAAGATGGACCCCTCTCAGTTTCCCCACAGCATAATCATTCTGAACCTCAGCCATGCCTTCAACAACTCAATCAGGCAGCACCTCTACCTATAAAGTAGCTGGGTTGATTTGATTGAAATATTTATTGGATCGCTGGGCCATCCATCAAGCCAATGGGGAAAGACTATACAGACGTGACCACTCGTCATTCACTAGTAGCCTTGGAAACATTGTTTAGATTGGGCTATGTGGGCGGTCATGGGAGGTAAATCAGGAGTCTCAAGTTTTTCTCTCTTAATGTGCGAGCATGGGTTTAAATCATGTTGAAAATGTATGTCGCCATGCCAAAGTATTTTCACCCATCGCTTGGAGTCACATCAACCTTTGACAATGTCAGCACTTTTATCATTCTCTTCAAAAAGGCTATTTCTCCTCTTCAGGCACTATAAGATTAAAATGGCAGATTTTTGTTTTATCATGGCTTTTGAATACTTATCAAGCACCCTCCTATGCAGGTTCAATTTTTTTGTATGTCAATATTGTGTCAACCCTTTCTTTACAAGAGAAGATCTTATCTGATCAAAAGCCAAATTACAGATTGTATCCCAAATGAATCCAACATGCACCTTGTCAAAGTACGTATCTCATTCACTGATAGCCTACCTACAGGAAGATCTTGTTACAGTAGCTAAATTGAAGCACCATATTTCCTTTTCTGCATGAGTGGCTATAAATAGGAATACGACTGAGGCCACATTTATTTAGACCATGGCTAAATAAGGCTATTTTGGTTCACACGATGACAAGGTTGTTTGTATACCTTGACCCATTACCACTCTCGCCTACGGGTTTCAGGATCAATTTAATTCAGCATAAATATACATTGACTGGTAAAACAAATTAGAAATAATAAAAACAATTTAAAAACACATGTGCACGCACACACGCACACACACACACACCATATTGAGATGTCCCTCCTAGCAATGTTTCAAAACTGCACACATTAATGATCCAGCAAGGATTTAGAGAAATTTACCATCTTAGCCCAGGATACGTCTAAACCAGTAAACTAGGTAACAAGCCGGCCGTTAGGACTAGGAATGATTCGAATCAACAAGGGTGAACAGATATGGATACTCGGTGCATTAATGTTAATAGGAATAGATTATGGAGGGATTTCACCGAGTGACCTTCAGCGCACTAATTGAAATAGTATTCAGAGTCAGCAGTGGAGTAATCAACTTAAACACAGAATCATAAATCATCATGAACAGCCCAGTCAAAAGCAAGCCATTAGCCTTGTGTTTTCTCCCTGGGCCACCTTGCAGGAAATATCTGCCACACCGATACGCAGGTTAATGGGAACAGAAATGGCATTTAGAGTCTATTTGGATCAAACTGACTGCGGATGCTGGAGAAGTAGAACTTCTCTAATTTGCAGGTAATGGGAATTGATGAAGTTAGGGTTGTTGGAGATACTTCAGGTGACACTGCACCCATATCAGTGCAGAGAGAAGTATGTGGAGACAGTGTATGTATGCCTGAAGGCTTACATTACAGACCTGGGCTCAAGTAGTATGTTAGTACTTTCAAATGCTTTAGCTGAACTTGATTGAGGTTGTGTCGTAGAAAAAATGCAATTGAACAAAAAGTGCAATCTGGCACTCCAGGCAGGCTCAATGAAACACTCAACATATTTTGAAAGAAAACAAATACTATTTTAACCCAGGGATACTACAATTACAGGCCTGTACGCATAAGCTATGGGCCAACATACTTCATACATCATATGGATTTTATCATAGCTTTCATGTAACAAAGAGCCATAATAGTTACTTTATGGTGGCCTTTCTGTGATATTCCAAACACAGGATAGGTAATTGTGTTGGATTAAAGTGAACTCTGTTCAATGGTGTTCATTATGGCAGAGGGCCAGACGAACTCAAAGCAACACTCGCTCACTCCATGTATAAGCAACCAATGTGTGCAGTTGAGGCTAAAGTATGTGAATTAGCCTAGTTTAGGTTTGAAATCAACCTTTTGAAAGTTATGTGGAATGTTCTTTTGTGAATTATAGTATCCACAAGTGGTTTTCTGTCATTGAATGCCAGTGGGTTGTGGTTTTCAGTGTGGGTGGTGTAACATGTCATGGCTCTGTTTTTATTCTATTAAAGGAACAAGTCACATATATACAACAATATCACATACAAAAATAGTAATACACTGCAGGGGCTTATTTTGGTCTCATTACCTGTAACGTCTGCTTCCAGCTCACACTCTCAAACACGTAGATCCCCTGAACGCAGCTCACTCTCCAACCCACTTTCCAGCTCACACTCTCAAACACAGATCCCCTGAATGCTGCTCACTTTCCAGATCCCAATCAACTGAATTCTGATCCCCAGTTCACACACCTGTATGTCATTACCACACACTATTTAGTTCAGTTCTTTGCACCCCATCATTGTGAGGTATTGTTTGTTTTGTGACACACTTCTATTCAAAGCTCTGGGTTTCCTGTTATCAACCTATTGCCTGATCTCCAGGATGATGTTACTAGCCTTTCCATGCCTGTACTGTTGCCTTTTTGGACCCCCTGTGTATGACCTTCTGTCTGCCCCTGGACCCAGCTACATGCCTCCTCCTGTGGTCCTTCTGTGGTCCTACAACTGTTGCGCCCTGCGCTTGAAACCAGCTGTCTGTCTCCCTTCGTGTTCATTACCATTACCACCCTTCTTTAACCTACTGGCATCTCGATCAAAAAGTACTGATACAGGCTGCTCTGACAAAGTTCACAACATCTTTATTAATATCAACAAGTACACTTGTCAGTAAATAGCTTTTTGATTGCGAGCAAAGTGCACAAATTAGATACTAAACAGTTGGCTGGAGTCAAAGAAGCATCTTTCACACAACAATACCCTGCAAACTTGTCAAAAAAATCTGATAAGGAGGCCGATCTCAAAGGCTTACAACGCATTAATCAAATAGCAGGTATAATTAAAAGCACTTTGAACAAAATAGTGTTTTTCCCTCTTCTAAATGTTGCTCAGGTAAGGCATTAATTTCTGATCAGTCAGGCCTGGAACAAAAATAATTAAACTGCCACAGCGGTCTGATGAGTGATGTCAGCATTTTATGGCTGACCTTCCCTCTACAAAAAAATGTAGAAGAGCCCTTTTGTTGCAAGTTATTAATTGAGTTCATGAAAGGATGCACCTGATTAATTTTTGTTGATAATACTTTATATTCCAGTCTGCTGTTCTGTAATAATTTTATGGGTTTTTCTTCTTTGGTGTTGTTTTTAAAAGTTGATTTAAGTCATTGCTGGAGATATTAATTTGTCCAATGGATAGCTCTGGTCTGGCTGGTCAGGAAACAGCTCGTCCATCACACGTCCCTTTGATATTTTCAGTAGAAATTGTGCACCGATATTGCATTTTAAACGCCTGTTATACTAAATGAAGTGGGTCGCCTGGTTAATGTCCAGAAGCGGATGTCGTGTAACATTTCCCTTGAAAACCTTTACTGCTGGTTGTTGGGGACTCGTCAGAGGCTAAGGAGAGGACGGAGGAGTCGATGAGAGCACAGGGTTTCTCTTTATCAGTAGGTTTGCCGGTTCCTTAATTGGGAAAATGTGCTAAGATGGATCATTTGCCTTAAAAGATGTAGGCCTATGGTTGGCTTTTTGAGATTTGCCAAGAGGGCAACTTTATAGATGGAAAATGATTGCCAAAATATTGTTGTTTTACCCTTAAAGCAGCAATCTGCAGTTGAAACAATAACAAAGCATTTCCCTGCCCATGTTTCGGTAAAAAGCTGAGAAATCTAACAACTCAGTCCATGCAAGGACTGACCATCCATGATATCAAAATTATAGTTTTAACTGTGTTTTGAAGCTATATAATTTGTATACATTCACTTTATTTACAAACGTTGGAATAAAACACGTTTATATTTTGGGTTCGACAGTTGAACTAAGCTCATGAGGCATGAAGTTATTTTCTTCTAATATAAATTCATTATATGTAGCCATTGATAAGTCCAAAAATGTATGTAGCAACTGCAAATTGCTCTTTAATTCTCCATCATGTCATCATCATCACTCATACTCACGTTCAAAGTGCTTTTAGAAAGTATTTACACCCATTTATTTTTTCCACATTCTATTCTGTTACAGGCTGAAATTGATTAAATTGAGATGTTTTGTAATTGGCCAACACACAATACCACATCATGTCAGTGGAATTCTGTTTTTAGAAATGTTTACAAATTAACACAACATTTTAAGCTGAAATGTCTTAAGTCAATAAGTATTCAACCCCTTTGTTATGGCAAGCCTAAATAAAAGTGTGTTTAACATGATTTTTGAATGACTTCCTCATCTCTGTACCCCACACATACAATCAACTTTAGGTCCCTCATTTAAGCAGTGAAATTTCAAACATTGATTAAACTACAAAGATTAGGGACGTTTTCCAATGTATTGCAAAGAAGGCCACCTATTGGGAGATGGGTTAAAAAAGACGACTTTGAGCATGGTGAAGTTATTAATTACACTTTGGATGGTGTATTAATACATCCATTCACTACAAAGACACACGTGTCCTCCCCTAACTCTTTTTCCAGAGAGGAAGGAAACCATTCATTGATTTCACCATGAGACCAATGGTGATTTTAAAACAGTTAAATCGTTTTTATTAATGGCTGTGACAGGAGAAAACTGAGGATTGATTAACAACATTGTAATAAAGGTATGCTTGTAAGGACTGGGGAGTTTTTCCAAGGGAAAAAATTATGGAATGGAGCTTAAGGACAGGCAAATGAAAACATGGTTCAGCCAAATCACACTGGAGTTGCTAACCAAAAATATAGTGAATGGCCGAGTTACAGTTTTGACTTAAATTTATTTGAATATCTGTGGCAAGACCTGAAAATAGTTGTCTAACAATGATCAACAACCACTTTGACAGAGCTTGAAGAAAGAAAAAATAATAATAGGCAAATGTTACACAATCCGGGTGTGGAAAGCTCTTAGAGACTTACCTAGAAAGACCCAGAACGTTGTAATCACAGCCAAAGATGCTTCTACATGGTATTGACTCAGGGTTATGAATACTTATGTAAATTAGATATTTACATTGCATTCGGAAAGAATTCAGACCCTTTGATTTTTTCCGCATTTTGTTACGTTACAGCTTTATTCTAAAATTGATTAAATTACATTTTTTTACTCATCAATCTACACATAATACCCCATACTGACAAATCCAAAACATGTTTTTAGAAAAAGAGATAAAAATGATATGACATTTGTAATGCACCTTCTGCATTCGGTCTTAAGTAGCAGAATTTGAAATTGTTTTTTACAATGTATAAAAGTAGACTCAGAGATTCAAATGGTATATCATACACTGTATTTTTGAGGAACAATGGGAAAGTAATTCTGCTTTGAAAGTTGATAAATTTGTAAACTCACTTTTGAGAAAATGGCCTTTGAATGTTTTGGTATCTAGTGAAAAGATATTCCTTGTCTAACCCCATTCAGCATAGTTTACACCCTCTTAGGCTTTAGCCCGATCCATCCCGTTTCACTCTCGGAGCGTTCAGTTTACCCCTGGATAACATGAAAACAGCCTAACCAGCTCCGCTGGCAACAATTTCATTACCCTTTTTTTGCCAACGTTTACTGACATCGGCCATATTCAATCAGTGTTGTACACTTTAGCTTAACACATGTAGCTAGGTAAACAATGAACTTAGCTAGGTAAACAATGTGTAAGGTCACACACATCACGGAACGTTAGCTGACAAGCCAGCCAGCTAACGTTAGCTAGTTAAACAACAATGAACATAGTGCCAAATCATGTTGTTACTACCCTGCATAAATCTGCTGGGAGATAACCAACCAGGTTCAAAGTTAGCTAGCTAACATTAGGCTCTAACTAGCAAAGCAAACGGCTCTGGATTACAAATAATGACGTCAGCTAGGGAGCCAGCCAGCTAACGTTAGCTAGCTAACAGTACACTTTAGTTTAAGGCATGTAGCTAGTTAGCTAGGTAAACAATGAACCTAGCTAGGTAAACAATGTGCAAGATCAAACACGTCACGTAACGTTAGCTAATAAGCCAGCCAGCTAACATTAGCTAGTTAAACAACAATTACCATAGTGCCGAATCACGTCGTTACTACCCTGCATGAATGAGCTGGGAACTAACCAACCAGGTTCAGTGTTAGCAAGCTAACATTAGGCTCTAACTAGCAAAGCAACCGGTTATGGGATATGAGTAATAACATCATACACGTAATGTTAGCTACGGAGCCAGCCAGCTGACATTAGCTAGCTAGCTAACAGTACACTTTAGCTTGAAATTATACCACTTTCTGTCAAAATTAGAAACACGTCATATCTGTAGCTAGCTAACAATAAACTATCTTACCCTTCTGTATACATCATCATGCATGATGGACACGTCTCCCTGTCATGGATGCCATACCACAGTTGCCCTTAGTTTGAAGATGTAATCCGGAGACAGGTGTTTTCTCCATCTCTTAAGCTATCATTCTCGAATTCCACTGATTTCAAAACTCGATCCTCCAGAAAGTGAGGAGCATCACTTATGCAGCTCCACAACATGATACATTTTTTTAAAGCTGTATTCGACAGCATTACCAACACAGACTGACCAGCTCAAATAGACAGAAGCGCTCTATATGGCAGACCAATCCAAACTCCTCTCTCGGCATGTCCAGCCCATTCATTATCTCAGCCAATCATGGCTAATGGGAAGGTTGCCAACATTTTCTGTGGCTTAACCAACAAAGCTTGTAATTTAACAATTTTATTCGTATTTACAAATGCATACACATTTGTTATTAAGGCACATGAAAGATCACATGTTCCAGCAGGCATTTCTGCTAAAAAACGCATTTAGATGTATTTTTTTCAAACGTTAAAATGGATCTACTGTGAAGTCAGGACTTGCAACATATGCCTAGCTTCCTGAATCGGGTCACATTTACAGGAGTATTCAGACCCTT
The DNA here is from genome assembly GCF_021184085.1 of Oncorhynchus gorbuscha. Lineage (NCBI taxonomy): Eukaryota > Metazoa > Chordata > Actinopteri > Salmoniformes > Salmonidae > Oncorhynchus > Oncorhynchus gorbuscha. The sequence continues at coordinate 48,077,435 of NC_060181.1, read as the reverse complement.
TGTGCAGTACTTTGTTTAAACACCTTTGTCAGCAATTACAGTCTGAAGTATTATTGGGTATGACGCTACAAGTTTTGCACACCTGTATTTGGGGAGTTTCTCCCATTCCTCTCTGCAGATCCTCTCATGCTCTGTCATCAAGAACACTCAGACACTTGTCCCGACGCCACTCCTGCGTTGTCTTGGCTGTGTGCTTAGGGTCGATGTCCTGTCTGAGGTCCTGAGCACTCTGGAGCAGGTTTTCATCAAGGATCTCTCGGTACTTTGCTCCATTAATCTTTTTCTCGATTCTGACTAGTCTCCCAGTCCATGCCACTGAAAAACATCCCCACAGAATGATGCTGCCACTACCATGCTTCACCGTAGGGATTGTGCCAGGTTTCCTCCAGACGTGACGCTTGGCATTCAGGCCAAATAGTTCAGTCTTGGTTTCGTCAGATCAGAAAATATTGTTTCTCATGGTCTGAGAATCTTTAGGTGCCTTTTGGCAAACTCCAAGCGGGCTGTCATGTGTTTTTTACTGAGGAGTGTCTTCCGTCTGACCACTCTACCATAAAAGCCTGATTGGTGGAGTGCTGCAGAGATGGTTAGCCTTCTGGAACGTTCTCCCATCTCCACAGTAGAACTCCAGAGGTCTGCCAGAGTGACCATTGGGTTCTTGTCACCTCCATGACCAAGGCCCTTCTCCTTCGATTGTTCAGTTTGGACGGGCGGCCAGCTCTAGGAAGAGCATTGCCTGCTAATGAAAAAAAAAGATTCACAGTCATCTGTGAAATGCAAGACGTCATTGAGTCCAGTACAAATGCAGCCGATAATGAACACATTGACAATTCTCCAGTATTGTCCTTGACAGTAGAAAATGAAGTGAATAGCTCAGCTTGTCTTTGTTGTGAAACAATATTATACATCTATAATTATATTGAGCAGATTTTTCCCTCTATCACATTTGATGTGCTCTGCAAATTGAAGAGATGAATTAGCCATAAATAACAGGCCTCATAATTCTGACACTAATTGGAGTATCATGGATGGAGAGAGAGAGAGAGAGAGAGAGAGATTCTGGCAAACGGCAAAAGAAGCACAATTGAAATTGATAAAGAAAAAAACAAAAAATATCACAGATGACAACTGGTTTGATGCAAATTGTAAAATTATAAGGGAAAAACTTAGAACACTATACAACCAAATACAAAGAGACCAGAATAATGGTGAATTACGCCTTCATTACTGTGAGAGTTTAAAACTCTATAAACGTACACTCAGAACCAAAAAAGCACAGTACAACAGCAAGCAGCTGACACTAATTGAGGAGAGGTAATAGTAATAGGGATAATATCCTATCACTGTTACATGTTTGGGTTTTCACATATAAAGTTGGAACGTTTTGAACCTTTACACTAATGGGAATTTCCCTAAATGCCATGTTTCTAACAGAAGACATTAAAGATGCACATGCATAAACATGAACTGCACTTCTCACAGCATTTGTCCATAACAAAATCTGCTAATACTCTGGATCCTTTCAGCAACATAACAATAATAATTCTGGTAAATTTGGGGTAAGTGCAACAGTAAGACAAAAACTTTACAAGGATTTGATTGAGAGGTCTAACTGTCTCCAAATGGCCACACACCTCTCCAAAGTTTGCACATTTCCTGTAAGTAATTCCAATGTACTTTTATGGCTCACGTTTATGGAACATCCCCACCATCACACAATTACTATTGTTCCCAATACACCATGTTGAACCTGTATACAAGATGGAGTGTGAAGGGTTAAAAGGGGGAAAGTTTCCATATGGATTGCTTAACTGGTCCAGATGTGCGTGGAGAGGTTACAAGTCAAATGCAACCTATGTATACTTTCTATTTTATTTTATTCATTTAACCTTTATTTTAATGGAGTTGTGCTGAGACCAAGGTCTCTTTTTTAAATGAGCCTTGTAATTGACAAGATACACACAATTGTATGCATAGCTAAAATACATAATTAAAATACATACACAATATACAAGCAAAACAAAAACACAATAATAAATTGTGAATCATAAAAACACATTCTTCCTTAAAAAGGTCCTCACACAGCCTTCTGAATTGCCTCAGAGGCACCAACTCATCCAATATCAGCGTTTTGTGGAGATCATTCCATAAGTATGGTGCAAAATAACTAAAAGCAGACTTTCCTAACTCAGTCAAGGTCGAAGGGACTTTATTGCATTGTGACGATATATTTTGTTTATGTTTAAAATTGCAATTGATTAATCTCAAATAATATGCATACCTGCATATAATATACATAACTGCAAAATTATATACATAATATCAATGCAATTCCTATCTGTCATATCATATTCCAATTTTCTCAGAAGTATAGCAATCATCATATTTTAGGAAGCGTTTAACAGAGCCAAAAAATAGTATTTTCCTAGCCTGGGGCTCCAAATGACCACAAATGAGAGAGATTATGTTTAATCACAACCGTCTTTCATCAAGGAGCCTAAAACCCAAACTTTAACTGTCTGTAACCCCAAATGATATGCATATAGAGGTAACCCCACTCACCTCCTTTCATAAAGCCTTGAGAAGACGTGAGATAGGCAGAAACGAACCCACACAGATCATTGGGCTCATCGTTTAGATGATTTCAGCACTTTTAAAAAATGTATTACAGTCCAAGGTTGATCAAGTTCGTTAGTCTGTAATGGACCGTGAAAAATCGACAATGTTATGAAATGACAACCAAGTCATATGGCCTAGCTGGAGAACTCTAACATGGGCATTCACTTTCTGCAGTTTTACATTATGATAGTATGATGTGAATATTTAGGAACACAATATGCTCTTGCTGTAATACAAATGTTGTGTATGTGCTCAGCTTTTGTCGATAATATAACAAAGAACATTAAGTGTTTAAACGACAAGCACGTACAACCTACTGAGACACCATGACAACTCATACATCTCATCTAATGGGAAACAATTTACATTCATTTTATTTTAGAAAGCATACTTTTACATCTATTAGCACATTGGAAAGAAGAGATGCAATGCTTCAGTATATTATACATTTTAATATCCAAATAATACCTATTCCCATTTATGTGAAATCACAAAAATAATCTCTCATCTTTCTCCAATCTGCTATGGACTCGTGAACAAGATTAGTATTTGCACCTCATTTTGAGGAAAACTTAATTGTCGAGCAAGCATAAAAGGAGACCGGGACAAAGAGAGAGAGAAAGTGAGAGAGAGCGAGAGAGAGAGAGACGGACGGACTGTCAAAGGAGCAGATGCCATTCATCTGTTAACCTGTGGAAGGTAGGCCCACTGAAGTCCTCCTCCTTTAGTGGAGAGCATATGCCCACAACAGCTGTGCCCCCATGACTAGGCAGTGATTGTGTGCTTGCTAACTGCATTCCTGGGAGCTCGGCCAACACCGAGTTGGAGTGAGCTGTCCTGGTCTTGATGTACTGTAAGCATCTTCCATTATTCAGCAGATTTACTGGTCTTCGTCCCACACAATTCGGTAGGTTTGTAATGCCTTGAGGTGCGAATATCAAATCAAATTTTATTGGTCACATACACATGGTTAGTAGATGTTAATGCAAGTGTAGTGAAATCTTTAAGGAATACCTAGGATAGGTTAAGTAATCCCTCTCACCCCACTAAGTTTTAGATGGTTGACTGTCCCACTGGATGTTAATGCAAGTGTAGTGAAATGTTTGTTGTTCTAGTTCCGACAGTGAAGTAATATTAACAAGAAATCTAACAAATTCACAACGACTACCTTAAACACACAAATATAAAAGGGATGAAAAAGAATATGTACATATAAATAAATCGATAAGCGATGGCCGTGTGGCATAGGCAAGATGCAGTAGATGGAATAGAATATAGTATATACAAATTAGATGAGTAATGTAGGATATGTAGACAGTATTAAAGTGGTGTTATATAAAGTCACTAGTGATACCTTTAATTAAATCAATTTTTTACATGTATTAAAGTGGCCAGAGATTTGAATCTGTATGTTGGCAAGAGCCACTCTATGTTAGTGATGGCTGTTTATCAGTCTGATGGCCTTGAGATAGAAGCTGTTTTTCAGTCTCTCGGTCCCAGCATTGATGCACCTGTACTGACCTTGCCTTCTGTGTGACAGTGGGGTGAACAGGCAGTGGCTTCAGTGGTTGTTGTCCTTGATGATCTTTTTGGCCTTCCTGTGACATTGGGTGCTGTACGTGTCCTGGAGAGCAGGTAGTTTGCCCCCGGTGATGCGTTATGCATACCACACTACCCTCTGGAGAGCCTTGCAGTTGTGGGCACAGCAGTTGCCGTACCAGGCGGTGAAATTTGATTGTTTTAGGTGAAAAGCCAAATTTCTTCAGTTTCCTGAGGTTGAAGAGGGGCTGTTGAGCCTTTTTCACCATGCCGTCTGTGTGGGTGGACCATTACAGTTTGTCTGTGATGTATACGCAGAGGAACTTAAAACTTTCCACCTTCTCAGCTACAGTCCTGTCGATGTGGATGGGGGGATGCTCCCTCCCTCCATGACCATCTCCTTTGTTTTGTTGATGTTGAGTGAGAGGTCTTTTTTCTGACACCACACTCCGAGGGCCCTCACTTCCTCCCTGTAGGCTGTCTCGTCGTTGTTGGTAATCAAGCCTACCACTGTAGTGTCGTCTGCAAACTTTATGATTGAGTTGGAAGTGTGCATGGCCATGCAGTCATGGCTGGACAGGGAGTACAGAAGAGGGCTAAGAACGCACCCTTGTGGGGCCCCATTTTTGAGGATCAGTGGGATGGAGATGTTGTTTCCAACCATCACCACCTGGGGGCGGCCAGTCAGAAAGTCCAGGACCCAGTTGCACAGGGTGTGGTTGACACCCAGGATCTCGAGCTTAATTATGCGTCTGGAAGGTACTATGGTATTAAATGCCGAGCTTTAATCCGTGAACAGCATTCTGACATAGGTATTCCACTTGTCCAGATGGGATAGGGCAGTGTGCAGTGTGATGGCGATTGCATCGTCCGTGGACTTAGTGGGGCGGTAAGCAAATTGGAGTGGGTTTAGGGTATCAGGTTGGGTGGAGGTGAAATGCTCCTTGACTAGTCTCTCAAAGCACTTCATGATGACAGAAATAAGTGCAACTGGCGATTGTCATTTTGTTCAGTTACCTTAGCTTTCTTGGGAACATCTTGAAGCATGTGGGGACAACAGACTGGGATAGGGATTGATTGAATATGTCTGTAAACATACCAGCCAGCTGCGCATGCTCTGAGGATGCAGCTTGGGATGCGGTCTGGGCCGGCAGCCTTGCGAGGATAAACACGTTTAAATATTTTACTCACGTTGGCTGCAGTGAAGGAGAGCCCACAGGCTTTGGTAGCGGGCTGTGTCAGTGGCTCTGTATTGTCCTCAAAGCGAGGAAAGAGGTTGTTAATTTGTCTGGGAGCAAGACTTCGATGTCCACGACATGGCTGGTATTCTTTTTGTAATCCGTGATTAACTGTAGACCCTGCCACAAACGTCTCGTGATGGAGTCGTTGAATTGCGACTCGACTTTGTCTCTATACAGACACTTTGCTTGTTTGATTGCCTTGAAGAGGGAAAAGCTGCACTGTTTGTATTCGGTCATGTTTCCAGGCACCTTGCCATGATTAAAAGCATTGGTTCGTGCTTTCAGTTTTGTGCGAATGCTGCCATCAATCCACGGTTTCTGGATAGGAAATGTTTTAATAGTCACAGTGGGTACGATATCTTCGATGCACTTGTAATATACTCGCTCACCGAATCAGCGTATACATCAATGTTGTTGTCTGAGGCTGTCGGGAACATATCCCAGACTACGAGATCGAAGCAATCCTGAAGTGTGGAATCCAATTGGACAGACCAGCGTTGGACAGACCAGAGCGCGGGCATTTCCTGCTTAAGTTTCTGTCTATAGGCTGGAAGCAACAAATTGGGGTAATGGTCATATTTACCGAAGGCAGGGCGGGGGAGGGCTTTGTATGATCATGTGTGATGCTAAAGGGAATATAGTACCTTGTTTAACTAGCCACATTAAACCAAACTTAGGCTTCACTTGTGGCGGGCATTAGGGCACAACCTATGTTCTTGGGTCAGTGTTTGTACAATGCAGCATGATATCAAATCCAAGTGGGTTTCATAAATAGTACATACTTACAACAAATCGATATGTTACCCCTATGGGCAAGCATAGAACAGGGTAATGTCAAGATGTCGCCGGAGGGGAGGGCTGCTGTCTTATCAGCTCTTAACTAACCATGCTATTTTGTTTGTTTTTTAGCATTGTTTGCAACTTGTTTTGTACAAAATGTTGATGCTGTCAGGACCCGGTTACGAACCCGGGTCTCCGGAGTGAGAAACAGTCACTTAACCAACTGAGCCACAAATAGTCGGCAGAACCCAGAAGATGAGGCAGACACAGCAGTACTTGAGACGGTGTATTTAATGAAGTAAAAAGTGAAGTTCTTCAGGAAAACATGTAACTCCACAACCTCAAAAGGAATCCTACAAGAACAAAGGTAATCCTCCAAGACAAAAAAAGTAAATCCACAAGGTGGAAGGTAAAGCACAAAAAGCCTCAAAAGATACTCAAAAAACAAACAAACAAGAACAAAAAAACAGAATTCCAGAAGAGAGTCCACCGGGATCAACAAGAGTTCTCAGAGTACTAGGGCTGGGTGCTAACATACAAACACAGAGCAAAGAACAGAGGAAAACAAAGGGATTAAATACAGTCAGGGGAAACGAGGCACAGGTGCAAATAATAATGGGGATCAAGGGAAAACAATGGGGGCATCTAGTGACCAAAAACCGGAACAACCCTGGCCAAATCCTGACAGAATCCCCCCCCTAGGAACGGCTCCTGACGTTCCTACCAGCTCTCTCAGGGTGGAGGGCCCTGAACTGACGAATGAGGTCAGGGTCCAGTATGTCTTTGGCAGGAACCCAGGAGTGCTCCTCGGGACCGTAGCCTTCCCAGTCCACCAGATACTGCCAGGACCGCTGCACCCGGCGGGAATCCAGTATCCGATGGACGGTATAAGCCGGCTGGCCTCCAATGACACGAGGCGGAGGGGGAGGTCTGTCTGCCGGGACAAGGGGAGAAAAAACAACAGGTTTTAATAAGGAAATGTGAAACGTGGGATTAATCTTAAGGGATCTGGGTAAGTGTAGGCGTTAAGAAACTGGGTTAACTCTTCTGGCAACCTTAAAGGGACCGATGTATTTTTGGGACAGCTTGCGAGACTCCACCCGTAGTGGTAAGTCTCTTGTGGAGAGCCAGACTCTCTAGCCGGGGCGCAGGGTAGGCCCGGGACGGCGACGTCTGTTGGCTTGTTGTTGGTACCTCTGTGAGGAACGCATAAGATTAAGACGGGTCTTCCTCCACATAAGCCGACAGCGTCTGACGAACTTCAAGGCTGAAGGCACTCTGACTTCTGCCTCCTGGTCCGGGAACAATGGAGGGGCATAGCCAAACTGACACTCGTGCGGGGACATACCAGTGGAGGAGGAGCGCAAGGTGTTGTGCGCGTATTCGGCCCAAACAATGAAGGACGACCATGTGGACGGGTTGTTACGAGTCATACATCGGAGGGTGGTTTCCAGCTCTTGATTCATCCTCTCACTTTGGCCGTTGGACTCCGGATGGTACCCTGAAGATAGACTGGCAGAAGCCCCCATGAGTTGGCAGAAGGCCTTCCAAAACCTAGAGGCGAACTGGGGACCTCTGTCAGAAACCATATCTTGAGGAATGCCGAAGACTCGGAACACATGATTAATTACCAACTCAGCCGTTTCCTTGGCAGAAGGTAACTTAGTCAGAGGGACAAACCTGGCCGCCTTTGAAAACCTGTCGATAATGACTAGGATAGTAGTATTGCCATGGGATGGAGGAAGGCCAGTAATGAAGTCCAACGAGATAGGGTCTGTGGGGAACAGGTAAAGGGTGAAGGAGTCCTTGCGGGCGGAGGTGAGAAGATTTGCCCTGGCAGCACACGGGGCAGGCATTGACGAAAGTGGCAACGTCTTCTCTTATGGTAGGCCACCAGAACTTACGCTGGATGAACTCCAAGGTGCGACCTACGTCCGGGTGACAGGTGAGGCGAGAGGAGTGCCCCCACAGAAGGACCTGAGTCCTCACTGCCTTGGGGACAAACAACCGATTGGCAGGACCTCCTTTCGGGTCCGGTTCAATAGCTTGAGCTCGTCTCACGGTATCCTCAACTTGCCTTGAGATCGGAGCCACGATCTTAGCAGCTGGAAGGACAGGCATGTCCGTGTCATCTCGAATGGCAGGAGCGTAGACTCGGGACAGGGCATCCGGTTTGAGATTCTTCGACCCGGGCCGATAGGTGAGGATAAACTGGAATCGATTGAAGAAAAGAGACCATCTAGCTTGTCTAGAGTTCAACCGCTTCGCCTGCTGGATATACTCCAGATTTTTGTGGTCCGTAAGCACTTGAAACGGGTGAGAAGCCCCCTCGAGCCAGTGTCTCCATTCCTTCAATGCCATCTTAACCGCTAGGAGTTCACGATCCCCCACATCGTAGTTCCTCTCAGCCGGGGTAAGCCGGTGTGAGAAGAAAGCACATGGATGAAGCTTCTTGTCTTCACCCCTCTGAGACAGGACAGCTCCAACACCAACCTCTGAGGCGTCTACCTCCACCACAAACGGTTCATCCGTAGTCGGTAGTATCAGGATGGGAGCAGAGAGGACGCGCTGCTTGAGTCCTTGGAAGGCCGTCTCAGCTTCTCTTCCCCACAAAAACCTTGCATTGCCACCCTTGGTTAAAGCTGAGAGAGGGGCTGCCACCAAGCTGAAGTTCTTGATGAACTTGCGGTAAAAGTTAGTGAAGCCCAGGAAACGCTGAACTTCCTTAACGTAGTAGAGTAGCTGGCTCTATCAGCAGGACAGAACAGCAGCCTCTGGTAAGACACGGGGCGGGGCTTATATATATTTGTAAACAATAGCTGGTGCACGATATCTTAGGAAGTCTCAAAGTTTTTCTCACTTGATGTAGAGTATCTCATGATGAGCTGTAGACCACACTATCTACCTAGAGAGTTTATCTGTATTTTTCGTAGCTGTCTACATACCACCACAGACCGACGCTGGCACTAAAAATGCACTCAATGAACGCTCATCCAGAGGAAAACGTTCATCCAGAGGTTGGGGACTTTAATGCAGGGAAACTTAAATCCGTTTCACCTAATGTCTATCAGCATGTTAAATATGCAACCAGAAGGGACCATTTGTTTGACCACCCTCATTCCACACACAATGACGCGTGTACAAAGCTCTCCCTCGCCCTCCATTTGGCAAATCTGGCCATAACTCTATCCTCATGATTCCTGCTTACAAACTAAAATTAAAGCAGGAAGCACCAGTGACTCGGTCTATAAAAAAGTGGTGAGATGAAGCAGATGCTAAACTGCAGCACTGTTTTGCTAGCACAGACTGGAATATGTTCCGGGATTCGACCGATGGCATTGAGGAGCACAACACATCAGTTACTTTCTTTACCAATAAGTGCATCGAGGACATCGTCCCCACAGTGCCTTGTAAAAGTATTCACTCTTGGCATTTTTCGTATTTTGTTGCATTACAACCTGTAATTTAAATTGATTTTAATTTGGATTTAATGTAATAGATATAAACAAAATAGTCCAAATTGGTGAAGCGTAATTTAAAAAATTACTTGTTTCAAAAAATCAAAAAAATGTAAAATGGGAAGCCACTACATGAGATCTGGTGCAACCAATTACCTTCAGAAGTCACATAATTAGTTAAATAAAGTCCACCTGTGTGCAATCTAAGTGTCACATCATCTCAGTATATACACAAATTTTCTGAAAGGCCTCAGAGTCTGCAACACCACTAAGCAAGTGGCACCACCAAGCAAGCGGCAATATGAAGACCAAGGAGCTCTCCAAACAGGTCAGGGACAATGTTGTGGAGAAGTTAATCAAATTGGCAACAAAGAGACCAAAGATAACCCTGAAGAAGCTGCGAAGCCCCACAGAGGAGATTGGAGTATCTGTCTATAAGACAACTTTAAGCCGTACACTCCACAGAGCTGGGCTTTACAGAAGAGTGGCCAGAAGAAGAAAAATAAGAAAAATAAGCAAACATGTTTGGTGTTCGCCAGCCATGTTGGTGTTCACCAAAAGGCATGTGGAAGTCTCCTCAAACATATGGAAGAAGGTACTCTGGTCAGACGAGACTAAAATTGAGATTTTTGGCCATCAAAGAAAACAGTAAAGCATGGTGGTAGCAGCATCATGATGTGGGGATGTTTTTCTTTGGCAGGGACTGGGAAACTGGTCAGAATTGAAGGAATGATGGATGGTGCTAAATACAGGGAAATTCTTGAGGGAAACTTGTTTGTCTTCCAGAGATTTGAAACTGGGACGGAGGTTCAACAAGGTCCAGCAGAACAATGACCCAAAGCATACTGCTAAAGCAACACTCAAGCAGTTTAAGGGGAAACATATACATGTCTTGAAATAGCCTCGTCAAAGCCCAGACCTCAATCCAATTGAGAATATGTTGTATGATTTAAAGATTGCCAGCGGAACCCATCCAACTTGAAGGAGCTGGAGCAGTTTTGTCTTGAAGAATGGGGGGTGAATATTTATGCATGCCCAAGTATTATTTATTGTTTTGTTTCACAATAAAAATGTTTTTAGCATCTTCAATGCATCTTCAATGTGGTAGGCATGTTGTGTAAATCAAATGATTACAAACCCCCCAAAAATATTTTTTAATTCCAGGTTGTAAAGGCAACAAAATTGGAAAAATGCCAAGGGGTGTGAATACTTTCGGAAGCCACTACGTACATACCCCAACAAGAAGCCATGGATTACAGGCAACATTCGCACTGAGCTAAAGGGTAGAGCTGCCGCTTTCAAGGAGCGGGACACTAACCCGGAAGCTTATAAGAATTCTCACTATGCCCTTCGACTAACCATCAAACAGGCAAAGCATCAATACAGGACTAAGAACGGCTCCGACGCTGTTTGGATGTGGCATGGCTTGCAAACTATCAAAGACTACAAAGCGAAGCACAGCCGAGAGCTGCTCAGTGACATGAGCCTACAAGACGAGCTAAATAACTTCTATTCTCGCTTCAAGGCAAGTAACACTGAAACATGCATGAGAGCATCAGCTGTTCCGGACGACGCTCTCTGCAGCTGATGTGAGTAAGACCTTTAAACAGGTCAACATTCACAAGGCCGCTGGGCCAAACGGATTACTGGGACGTGTACTCTGAGCATGCGCTGATCAACTGGCAAGTGTATTCACTGACATGTTCAACATCTCCCTGTCTGAGTCTGTAATACCAACATGTTTCAAACAGACGACCATAGTCCCTGTGCCCAAGAACACAAAGGCGACCTGCCTAAATGACTACCGACCCGTAGCACTCACATCTGTAGCCATGAAATGCTTTGAAAGGCTGGTCATGGCTCACATCAACATCGTTATCCCAGAAAGCCTAGACACACTCAATTTTGCATACCGCACCAACAGATCCATAGATGATGCAATCTCTATTGCACTCCACACTGCCCTTTACCACCTGGACAAAAGGAACACCTATGTGAGAATGCTATTTATTGACTACAGCTCAGCGTTCAACATATGAGTGCCCTCAAAGCTCATCACTAAGTCTAAGGACCCTGGGACTAAACACCTCCCACTGCAACTGGATCCTGGACTTCCTGACGAGCCGCCCCCAGGTGGATAGGGTAGGTAACAACACATCCGCCATTATGATCCTCAACACAGGGGCCCCTCGGGTGCATGCTCAGTCCCCTCCTGTAACCCTTGTTCACTCATGAATGCACGGCCAGGCATGACTCCAACTCCATCATTACGTTTGCTGATGACCAAACATTGGTAGGCCTGATCACCAACAACGAGGAGACAGCCTATAGGGAGGAGGTCAGAGACCTGACCATGTGGTGCAAGGACCACTACCTCTCCCTCAACGTGATCAAGACAAAGGAGGTGATTGTGGACTATAGGAAAAGGAGGACAGAGCACGCCCCCTTTCTCATCAGCGGGGCTGTAGTGGAGCAGGTTGAGAGCTTCAAGTTCCTTGGCTTCCACATCACCAACAAACTAACATGGTTCAAGTACATCAAGACAGTCGTCAAGAGGGCTCGACGAAACCTATTCCCCCTCAGCAAACAAAACATGTTTGGTATGGGTCCTCAGATCTTTAAAAGGTTTTACAGCTGCACCATAGAGAGCATTCTGATGGGTTGCATCACTACTTGATTGTAACTGCTCAGTATCCGATGTCAAGGCACTACAGAGGGTAGTGCGTATGGCCCAGTACATCACCGGGGCAAAGCTTTCTGCCATCCAGGACCTCTATACCAGGTTGTGTCAGAGGAAGGCCCTAAAAATTGTCAAAGACTCCTGCCACCCTAGTCATAGTCTGTTATCTCTGCTACCGCACGGCAAGCGGTACCGGAGCGCCAAGTCCAGGTCCAAGAGGCTAAACAGCTTCTACCCCCAAGCCATAAGACTCCTGAACAGCTAATCAAATGGCTACCAGAATATTTGCATTGCCCCCCCCCCACCCCATTACGCTGCTGCTACTACTCTCTGTTATTATCTATGCATAGCCTAAAACTGCATTGTTGAGCCTGTAAGTAAGCATTTCACTGTAAGGTCTACACGTGTTGTATTCGGCGCATGTGACAAATAATATTTTATTTTATTTTATTTGAGCAAATACCATGGTTGTGGGTTTAATTCTCACAAGGGACAATACTGAATATATCACTGTCAATGTTGACAGTGCTGTCACTTTCATTAAACCTAAAAAAATACCATATTACTGTAAATGATCACAGCCTATTTCAAACAACTACAATCTCATAACAACCAATTAGAGAACTATGATTGGAAATATGATGCAATGATGTTTGATACATAGACTAACAGTGAGTCACATTGGCTATGTTTAATAATGGCTGCCCCTTCCTCTGCATAGTTCTATTAGCTTTTGTAAACGCCCCTCATAAACCAAAACATCCGCTCCATTAAAGATGATTTAGGTTCTGTCTTCCAGTACCACGCACTGTTGAGAAACTTTCAGATAAATAATTGGGTTTTAATTGAGGGACAATCTACAGTAAAATATACACTCTGCAAACTTTCTATAAATAATGGGGCCAATGTGTGACATCAGGGTCAGCATTTCAAAATGGTTTGATATAGATTTAAATAATATTTGTGTAGTAGTATATGTGTAGTTACTGGAATAAAAGTTTAGGTAGGCACAATGAGACCATAACTCCACCTAGCAACACCATTGGATAAAAGCGTCCGCTAAATGGCATATATTATTATATTATTTATATATTATTATTATTATTATTATTATATTACCAAGCAACAACAAAACATCTACATGTAATTCACTATATCACAAAAAACATGGACACTACATTTCTTTGTCATGCCTAGTTGCCAGGTCTTTTTGTGCTTTAGTAAACTTCTATATCATTTATTGCAATCCTTAACATTCTTGAAGAATGAAAAAGATAAACAACAGTATTTCTATATAGGTTTTAATAGTTCATAGAATACAATGGTTTCAGTCAAACAAAATTGTTCACAATAATAATAATAACCAATAATGGAATTGAACCTCTGACTTTGTCAGTGGGTGTAATTAGAGGCAAAGTCAGGTGCAGGAGAGTAGAGTGATGTAAACAGGGACACTTTTATTTTAGTTCCAAAAACGAGAGCACTGCATAAATCAAACACGCTCAAAACACGGAACATAACAAAAGTAAAGCGCGTAATATAACACCAGCATAACATGAAACAATTACACACAAAACATGATGGGAAACAGAGGGTTAAATAAAAGTAGATTGATTGGGGAAATGAAACCAGGTGTGAATGGAACAAGACAAGACAAATGGATATATAAAAAATTGAGCAGCGATGGCTAGAAAGCCGGTGAACGCCGCCCGAGCAAGGAGAGGAGCCGACTTCGGCGGAAGTCGGGACAGACCTTCTCATTCAATGGGTTTTGAGAAGGAGACGAGAAAAGAGGATGCGATGAGTCAACGAAATGCAGAGGAATTGCAGAGGAATTTGACAGCTATTACAGCCTTCATGCACTCTTTGGCATTTTATTTTAAAGTCATCACTGTATGTCTAATATATTGCTGTGTGTGTTTATTTAATGAAAATAACTACAAAATATGTTTTGGATAATTTATTTCCCCTGAGCCTTCTTTGGCCCTTGAAATGCTCAGTCTGACCGTGTGATTGTTAGGAAACAAATATGAAGATATTTACATACACAGACAGCCCTTATTGGCTGATAGGATGGTCTATAGCACACCCCTTACCCAGATGAACAGTTATTGGTCTAATATAATCAGATCACATTGTGACATCATGATGTGGGCCAAAACTGACTGCGCTACCATAATCCTCATGGCCTGACAAGAAGCAACCCCTAGCTCATATGGCTAAGAGTCTAGGCACTTGTGGAAATCTGATATGGATTGATGGGTGGTGACATAGTGAGAGCTCCACCTTACCCTCTGAAATGCTTGGTGGTATTTTGGTGGTATTGCTTACACCTGTCCAATTCTCTCAGCTCTCCACAAATGTCTAGATGTAGGCGCTAGGGGTTGCATCTGGACAGGACTCCACAACCCTCAGGGTGTGTGGTGGACCTACAGCACGACTTGAGGTATTGGTTGGATGTTTCATTCCATTGCTATACACACATGGATTTGCAAAGGAGTACGCTGGACACACCCTTGGCACTCTTTCAGGCTGATCAAACAGATCTGGGTAGCTGAAGATCTGCTGTAAACCGTGAAAGGATATATTTACATGTCTACTATTCACACCCTTGCTTCATTCCAGCTAGTTTGATGTGCAACCACCTACTAACTATTGCTAGAGGCATATCTCTAGTCTAGCAATAAATACTATTGTTTCAGGTGTATAGCATCATTGAATAAGATTACCAATGGTTAGTTAGTTAGCTAGGAAATACTGTATCAGGCAGCTAACAATTTACAGTAACATCAGTTCATCAATAAATAAATACACACTAAATGATGCAGAAATGTAGAAATCTTACCTTATCTTGGCTCTATGGCACAGTATGGGCAGCTGTTTATTGATTCATTAATAGATAATATGTTCATAGATTTATAGAATGGAGTCAGAAAAACAAATAAACAAGACGTTTTCACCATACCGATGGCTTCATTTTAACTCGGAAAACAAATGATCAAAGCGTATACGTACCATAATATTACTTAAGGAGTCTTGTAATAATGTTGTCCACGACATAGGCTAATTATCTTGACCACCGTAACAACATAGACAAAGACATTTCTGTAAATTCTCCAGATCAACATTAATTTCTGCACTTTGGCTGTTCAATCTCATGCATCATCACACCAGCTCTTTATCACTTGACTGTCATTCAGAAAATATTTTCCTGAATCAGCTGATGTTGCGTCATCATTTCCCCACGTAACTAAACAGCTAGACATCGAATGAATAAGCATAATTATTGAAGAACCCCGTTAATGACAGTATTATTTTATTGAACCTTTATTTTGACAGGGAAGACATAGAGTCTTAAGTCTCTTTTACAAATGATGAGTTGGTAACACTTTATGTACAGCCTGCTACTTACCAAGTAGTAAAATGAGTAATTACATAATTGCCTAGCAATTGCACTTCAATTTCTTGAAAGTCCATTGACACAAGCATCACTGTAACATTTAGTACCCAGTAGTTACCAATTGTGTTGAATAATTTCAGGTAAGTACCATAATGTATCCATTGTTAATTAAATATAGTTTCTCAGGTAATACCATGTTTTTCAACTAATCTGGTTCCATTTCTTAAAATTGACAGCCATGTTGAATTTAAGCGGAAAGAAAGTAATACCAAATAAAATTGCATTTTAGGATGTGTCTGTTTCCCTGTTAATCTCTGTTATGCAATTATTTTGTAAAAAAAAATATGGGGCTAGTACCCAGAAAATAAACAGTTGGTGGTTTTATGAGGACGGTCACGATTTGTAAACAAACAAAGATATGCTTCAGATTTCCAGATAATATTATCTAATACAACACACTACAATCCTCTTGTCTGAGGCTGTGAAGTGGAATCAGGCTAAACAAAGGGGGCACCTTCACGATTAAAGAGCTCAGAATCCCTTGAAAAGCAGAGCCTGCCAATCACCGGAGTCCTCCAAAGGCTTCTGTGGCCACATGTTCTACACTCCTCGTAAAGTAACCTGGGGAAATTAACGAGCCTCCTTTGGCACCCACACAACAAAGGGATCTATAAAGTTGCATAATGTTCTCAAAGAAACTTTACTCTTCACTAGTTCATAATCAACCAGCAGATAACAGCAGCTTGTATTTCATTTCCCTTGTATGTAACCCAACCAACAATGGGTTGTAAATTACACTCACTTCAAGTTTATATTGTAAAAATGTTACCATGATAAATATTTATTTTATTTGATTGTATTCCCCCTTGTAACCCAACAAACAATGGGTTGTAAATTAAACTCACTTCAAGTACACATGTTTAGCTTGATATAAAGAGTTTTTTAGTTCAATCAATGCTAATAATGCAGTGTATGTAAATAGTTTTGAAATTAAATAAAATAAATAATTGAGGATTGGTGACTCAATCATTTAACTTGATGCGAACATAGTTGATTTAGCATATGCACATAATATATGAAAATGTTGTCTTTGCATAAAGCCTTTTACATTTTGCTCTGAAGAATTATAGCTAAGAAGGCATTTTCTGAACAAACATGAACACACTTTTTCTCCATAATCACTATCGCTCATAAACATAACAACCTCATGTTCAGAATTGTACTTTTTTACCTGCGTGCAAACAATTACAAACTCTTTAGAATTAAAGAGACTGGAGGTTTGTGGATAGGTATTAATTATAACTTTATTTATGCAGATTCCAGGTACATTTGCATAAAAGTAATTCCACAGATGGGTTTACGGGAGTAACAACCGTGCCAGACTGCTATATAACATCTGCCTAATCACAACAGAGCTCGTCTTCACTAGCCGCAGCAGAAACAGGTTGACATGCCATCTCAAAGAAAGTACATGTCTGATGTCTACTGCTCCTGGAAGATTCTGAGATTCAGAGGTGGAAAGGTTGTTTCAAGAGATACTTTTGTCAAAGTTAACATTTGGTCTAGCTGTGTTGTTTTTCTGTTATTGTGTCAGAATTATCCACTTATTTTATCTTAGAATAAAAATGACCTTGTCAACCCAATGGCGTGTCTGTGTCTTTTGTGTGTGTGTGTGTGTGTGTGGGGGGGGGTGGGGGTGGGGTGGGGGGTTAGGGAAACAAGGATAGGGAAACAAACAATCAAACGTATGCGCCCTTTTAGATTTTATTAATCCGGGGGCACTCTGTGGCTGCCTGCGTGTGCACACACACACACACGCCAGTGCAGCGATGCTGCAAGGTCACTCCAGATATTGATAAATCACCCAGCTGTGTATCCCTCTGACGACTCAGACTAACATCAAGCTGAAAGGGGGGGCGAACTAAAGACTATCAAGCGGCCCTTTTCCTGACACTTTTGTTAATTCACGGCCAGATTGCTTACGACAGCACCAACAGATGTTTCATCTTCATCTTTCCACAGTTGGTAACGTGTGTCAAGTCATATTTCTATAAGTACTTCACCTCACCTAATGGCCAAATTCAATCCAGGAAGTAGGACGCAGAAAATGTTAGTGGCGATATAGCGCTTCTGTGTTTTATACTTTTTAAACACATATTTTATAATTTTAAGACACACACATTTTATACCTTTAAAACATTTGTTTTAAGTGTTTTAGTTTAGGACAATGGTGTTACTGCTGTTCTTAACAAACCATGTTGTCTGGATTTTGACGATTCCTGGAGCAAGCTTTAGCAGGCTAGCCCCGGCTAGCTCCGACTTGTTAGTTTACCTGGCTGTCAATGACAAACCTGATCTCAAGTCACGGTTGGCTCTTGTAGCCGCTGTTTCTGACCCAAGTATAAGCATATTGGATTCCTCTGATTTGGAGTCGATCCAGAGATGGAC
Organism: Oncorhynchus gorbuscha; assembly: GCF_021184085.1. Lineage (NCBI taxonomy): Eukaryota > Metazoa > Chordata > Actinopteri > Salmoniformes > Salmonidae > Oncorhynchus > Oncorhynchus gorbuscha. The sequence goes on along the minus strand of NC_060181.1, from coordinate 48,059,270 downwards.
GTTAAAGCTATGAAATGTGAGACCTATAATATGTTCACCGTAGTGTAAGAGGAGCGATTTACTGACATACACTTGTGAAAAGTGTAGACAACTTGTTGCTTGAAAATACCAGATTATTGAACTATTAAAGGAGAACCGGGTCCAAAAACAATGCCGTGCTCTGGCCAAGGAGACTTCAGGATTGCATGCTGTTTTGACGCGACAATTCTAAATGACTAAGGGGATAATCCAAGGTGCTCTATGAGATTGGGCTCCTCTGCAGTAGCCACTGAGGATACTGCATTGGACCACTTTCCTGTATTAACACATCCCACCGACAATAACTGGAGGACTACTGCATCTTGTTCTACATTGGAGTAAAGGTATTATTGAAATAAAGGTAGGAGAGGAAGAACATTCCTCTCTCTCGTCCAGAACTGTGCCTCTCTAAATGTTTTACAGCTTTGAGCCCCCTGACTTCACCGTGGCCCTCCGACAAGGCGCTTCAACGCTGCCCCCGTCCTTCCCACTCCACCTGAGCACCCAGCTCAAGCTCCTCTGGATCTGGTCCTGGATTTCTGAGCCAGCCATCCCCAGGATCAACCACAATAGCACGTCACACAGGCTCTCAGAGACTCTTTCGCCATGGGTCACTTGTGGTTGTTATGGAGTTCCATAGTTAGGCATGTGGTGGTTGCAGTAATAAGGACCCATTACATCCCCGTTGCCCTTGTTTGGGACGTAGCTCACCAGGCCTGCTGTGATGGAGAAGCACCCAAATGTTTTTACAAACAACATACATCTTCATAAATTGGAGCAATTAAAAGCTGATTTCAGAGTGCTCATAGATAAATTAAAGGAAACAGACAAACAGGTTCACATTTATGGGCATCAACCTATTCCTGATGGATTTGGAGTAGATTGAACATTTTCACTGCTTTTGGGAGAGGCCCTAGTTCAAGAAGAGGGATGGCTTGCATCCAAATAGGTAAGGGGAAAAAGTTATCTTAGCCAACATCAAAGAGGCTTTTATTTAAAAAAGACTCAAGCACAGCCCAACTCCTGACAGGTAATTCTTCCCATTCCCATTCCAGCATTCTCGTAGTACTGCTACACATAACCATATTCTCAGGGGTATTATCAGTAAAAATACCCCCAAAAAGTTAGCTTTTGGTGATGAGCCAAAATACACATTTATCTGTTGCAGGGTTTTTAAATAATAATTGTCTTCCGAGTGGCGCAGCGGTCTAAGGCACTGCATTCCAGTGCTTGAGGCATCACTACAGGCCCGGGTTCGATTCCAGATTACTGACTGTGACCGGAAGCCCAATAGGGCAGCGCACAATTGGCCCAGCATTGCCCAGGTTAGGGGAGGGTTTGGCTCATCACGCTCTAGCGACATCTTGCCTGGCACCTGCAGACTAACCTCAATCGTCAGTTGAATGCACAATTGTTGCAGCTGGCTTCCAGGTTAAGGACGCATGACTTGACCTTTCGAGCCCATTGGGGAGTTGCAGTGATAAGACAAGATCGTAATTGGATCACAAATGGATATCACAAAAACATTTGGAGAAAAAGGGGGTAAAATTCAAAAAATATATATATGTATATATTGGTCTTGACTATAACCTGACTCAACTGATTGCAAAACCCGCATGGATTAATATAAAATAGTCAAGCAAATTCCTCACTGACAGACCTAATTCTGACAAATAGCCCCACAAGTACTTGTCCAGTGGTGTCTTTGTTAATGATCTCAGTGATCCCTGTCCTATTGAATGCATTAGAGATACAAAACAGATGATTATGTATAATTATGAAGAGAAACATTACACATTATGCATGCTTGACCCTGAATAAGTTCTAGAGTTGTTCTCATCTATATCTGTCTGCCAGGGAGATAAACACGCTCCCTTTAAACACCTTAGAGTAAAACATAGAAAAAATACTTGGTTCTCGATAGAACTTTCAGATATTGTTATGATGAAAAATCAGGCCTTGGCCAAGGAAATAAAAAAGTGACTCTGTAGCTGTTTAGCAGTTTTGCAGGCAATTTAGGCCTAGATTCAATAAGATCAAGCCGGTGATAGCCGACACCAGCACAACTGATGTTTTTGGCGGTGCCTGAAGGTGTAACTGCATTGTATCGGTGAGCAGCGTATTTTGGATTATCATGTGTTCAGCGCTGACAGATCGGGAAGAAAGGGTGGAGTATCATTCTTATTAAAAATAATTTATCTGTCCCTGTGAAGGCACTGAAATCCATTTCCCTTGCCCATCTATTTGAGCTGCTATCTTTAAGCTTTAGTCTGGGGAAAAATCCATCCATAACTGCGTGAAATGTATCATTACAGTGACTTGGAAAATGAATCACCCCCCTTGGCATTTTTCCAATTTTGTTGCCTTACAACCTGGAATTAAAATAGATTTTTGGGGTTTTTGTATCATTTGATTTACACTACATGCCTACCACCTTGACTTTGGGAGGGGGGGGTAGTAATACACACTTTTTTTGTATTACTTCTTGTTTGTTTCACAAATATTTTTTACATTTACATTTACATTTAAGTCATTTAGCAGACGCTCTTATCCAGAGCGACTTACAAATTGGTGCATTCACCTTATGACATCCAGTGGAACAACCACTTTACAATAGTGCATCTAAATATTTTAAGGGGGGGTGAGAAGGATTACTTTATCCTATCCTAGGTATTCCTTAAAGAGGTGGGGTTTCAGGTGTCTCCGGAAGGTGGTGATTGACTCCGCTGTCCTGGCGTCGTGAGGGAGTTTGTTCCACCATTGGGGAGCCAGAGCAGCGAACAGTTTTGACTGAGCTGAGCGGGAACTGTACTTCCTCAGTGGTAGGGAGGCGAGCAGGCCAGAGGTGGATGAACGCAGTGCCCTTATTTGGGTGTAGGGCCTGATCAGAGCCTGGAGGTACTGAGGTGCCGTTCCCCTCACAGCTCCGTAGGCAAGCACCATGGTCTTGTAGCGGATGCGAGCTTCAACTGGAAGCCAGTGGAGAGAGCGGAGGAGCGGGGTGACGTGAGAGAACTTGGGAAGGTTGAACACTAGACGGGCTGCGGCGTTCTGGATGAGTTGTAGGGGTTTAATGGCACAGGCAGGGAGCCCAGCCAACAGCGAGTTGCAGTAATCCAGACGGGAGATGACAAGTGCCTGGATTAGGACCTGCGCCGCTTCCTGTGTGAGGCAGGGTCGTACTCTGCGGATGTTGTAGAGCATGAACCTACAGGAACGGGCCACCGCCTTGATGTTAGTTGAGAACGACAGGGTGTCCAGGATCACGCCAAGGTTCTTAGCGCTCTGGGAGGAGGACACAATGGAGTTGTCAACCGTGATGGCGAGATCATGGAACGGGCAGTCCTTCCCCGGGAGGAAGAGCAGCTCCGTCTTGCCCGAAGTTCAGCTTGAGGTGGTGATCCGTCATCCACACTGATATGTCTGATATGATATGTTTTTATTGCAAAACAAACAAGAAGTAAGACAAAAAGGCATGTATAACTATTCACCCCCCCCCCCCAAAGTCAATACTTTGTAGAGACACCTTTTGCAAGAATTACAGCTGCAAGTCTCTTGGGGTTATGTTTCTATAAGCATTGCACATCTAGCCACTGGGATTTTTGTCCAATCTTCAAGGCAAAACAGCAGATTTGTTCTTTTGAGGTCACTCTCTTTTCAATAAATTTTCATTGGGAATCCAGATTTCTAATGGATGTGTTTGCAGTTCCTACCGCTTCCACTGGATGTCACCAGTCTTTAGAAATTGGATGAGGTTTTCCCTTTGTGTAAGGAAGAAGTAGCCCTATTCAAAACGTGGGTCACTTCATGTGTACTGTTTGATAGAGGCTCGTGACCAGAAAGCTAGCGTCAGTTTGTTTTCTTCCTGTATTGAACACAGATCATCTCGTTTTCAATTGTATCGATTATTTACGTAAAAAAATACGTAAAGTTGTATTTTAAAAGTAGTTTGAAATGTTTTGGCAAAGTTTAAAGGTAACTCTTGAGATATTTTGTAGTCACGTTGCGCAAGTTAGAACCGGTGTTTTTCTGGATCAAACGCGCCAAATAAATGGACATTTTGGATATATATGGACGGAATTAATCGAACAAAAGGACCATTTGTGATGTTTATGCGACATATTGGGGTGCCAACAGAAGAAGCTCGTCAAAGGTAAGGCATGAATGATATATTTATTTCTGCCTTTTGTGTCGCGCCTGCAGGGTTGAAATATGTTTCTCTCTTCTGTTTATGGAGGTGCTATCCTCAGATAATAGAATTGTTTGTTTTCGCCGAAAAGCCTTTTGAAATCTGACATGTTGGCTGGATTCACAACATGTGTAGCTTTAATTTGGTGTCTTACATGTGTGATTTCATGAAAGTTTGATATTTATAGGATTTTATTTTAATTTGGCACTCTGCATTTTCTCTGGCTTTTGGCCAAGGGGAAGCTACCGTCCCACATATCCCAGAGAGGTTAACCTTTTTGGGAGAGGGGGCAGCATTTTCACTTTCGGATAAATAGCGTGCCCAGAGTGAACTGCCTCCTACTCTGTCCTAGATACTAATATATGAATATTATTATTAGTATTAGATAGAAAACACTCTGAAGTTTCTAAAACTGTTTGAATGATGTATGTGAGTGTAACAGAACACATATGGCAGGTGAAATCTTGAGAAAATTCAACCAGGGAGTGGGACATCTGAGGTTTGTAGTTTTTCAAAGCTTTGCCTACCAAGTACACATTAAGATATGGATGAGGTTGCATTTCCTAGGGCTTCCACTAGATGTCAACTGTCTTCTGAAACTTGAATGAGGATTCTACTAAAAAGGAGGGGCTCATGAGACCGGTTTGAGTCAGTGGTCTGGCATAGTACCTTGGTCTCATGACGCTCTACCGACAGAGTAACCTCTCGTTCCAGTGCTTTTTCTGAAGACAAAGGAATTCTCCGGTTGGAACTTTATGATGTTTTATGTTAAAAGCATCCTGACGATTGATTCCATACATCATTCGACATGTTTCTAAAGGACTGTTTCCTCACTCCCACCTATCTACTGCAGCCCTCATTGTCATGTTTGTCATTTATTATCATGTCTTGTCCCTGTGCTCCCCATTCTATTCGTTTCCCTCTGCTGGTCTTATTAGGTTCTTTCCCTCTTTCTATCCCTCTCTCTCCCCCTCCCTCTCTCACTCTCTCGCTCTCTCTTCTCTCTATCGTTCCGTTCCTGCTCCCAGCTGTTCCTATTCCCCTAATCATCATTTAGTCTTCCCACACCTGTTCCCGATCCTTTCCCCTGATTAGAGTCCCTATTTCTTCCTTTGTGTTCCGTTCCTGTCCTGTCGGTTCCTTGTTTAGAATTCACCGTGCTGTGATTGTGTATCGCCCTGTCCTGTCGTGTTTTTGCCTTCATCAGATGCTGCGTGTGAGCAGGTGTCTCTGTCAGCTACGGCCTGCGCCTACCCGGGCGACCTGCAGTCTGTGGCCGCTTCTCCTGTTATTCCCCTCTACAGACTAGAGGATTTCTGTTATTCCCTGTTTGGACATTTCCTGTTAAGGATTCAGGATTGTCGTTTTCTGTTTGGACTTGAATAAACTCTGTTTCTGTTAAGTCGCTTTTGGGTCCTCTTTCACCTGCATGACAGAAGGAACCGACCAAGGAATGGACCCAGCGACTTCAGACGCTCGTTACACTGCCGTCGAGATCCAAGGAGCCATGCTCGGCAGACACGAGCAGGAATTGTCTGCTGCTCGCCATGCCGTGGAGAACCTGGCCGCTCAGGTTTCCGACCTCTCTGGACAGTTCCAGAGTCTACGTCTCGTGCCACCTGTTACTTCCTGGCCTGCCGAGCCTCCAGAACCTAGGGTTAATAACCCACCTTGCTACTCCGGGCAGCCCACTGAGTGCCGCTCCTTTCTCACGCAGTGTGAGATTGTGTTCTCTCTCCAACCCAACACATACTCTAGAGAGAGAGCTCGGGTTGCTTACGTCATTTCACTCCTTACTGGCCGGGCTCGAGAATGGGGCACAGCTATCTGGGAGGCAAGGGCTGATTGCTCTAACAAGTTCCAGAACTTTAAAGAGGAGATGATTCGGGTTTTTGACCGTTCAGTTTTTGGTGGGGAGGCTTCTAGGGCCCTGGCTTCCTTATGCCAAGGTGAACGGTCCATAACGGATTATTCTATTGAGTTTCGCACTCTTGCTGCCTCTAGTGAGTGGAACGAGCCGGCGCTGCTCGCTCGTTTTCTGGAGGGACTCCACGCAGTGGTTAAGGATGAGATTCTCTCCCGGGAGGTTCCTTCAGATGTGGACTCTTTGATTGCTCTCGCCATCCGCATAGAACGACGGGTAGATCTTCGTCACCGGGCTCGTGGAAGAGAGCTCGCATCAACGGTGTTTCCCTGCTCCGCATCGCAACCATCTCCTCCTCTGGCTTTGAGACTGAGCCCATGCAGCTGGGAGGGATTCGCATCTCGACTAAGGAGAGGGAACGGAGGATCACCAACCGCCTGTGCCTCTATTTGCGGAGTAGCTGGACATTTTGTTAATTCATGTCCAGTAAAGCCAGAGCTCATCTGTAAGCGGAGGGCTACAGGTGAGCGCAACTACTCAAGTCTCTCCATCAAAATCCTGTACTACTTTGTCGGTCCATCTACGCTGGACCGGTTCGGGTGCTACATGTAGTGCCTTGATAGACTCTGGGGCTGAGGGTTGTTTCATGGACGAAGCATGGGTTCGGAAACATGACATTCCTTTCAGAGAGTTAGAGAAGCCTACGCCCATGTTCGCCTTAGATGGTAGTCATCTTCCCAGTATCAGATTTGAGACACTACCTTTAACCCTCACAGTATCTGGTAACCACAGTGAGACTATTTCTTTTTGATTTTCCGTTCACCGTTTACACCTGTTGTTTTGGGTCATCCCTGGCTAGTATGTCATAATCCTTCTATTAATTGGTCTAGTAATTCTATCCTATCCTGGAACGTTTCTTGTCATGTGAAGTGTTTAATGTCTGCCATCCCTCCCGTTTCTTCTGTCCCTACTTCTCAGGAGGAACCTGGCGATTTGACAGGAGTGCCGGAGGAATATCATGATCTGCGCACGGTCTTCAGTCGGTCCCGAGCCAACTCCCTTCCTCCTCACCGGTCGTATGATTGTAGTATTGATCTCCTTCCGGGGACCACTCCTCCTCGAGGTAGACTATACTCTCTGTCGGCTCCCGAACGTAAGGCTCTCGAGGATTATTTGTCTGTGTCTCTTGACGCCGGTACCATAGTGCCTTCTTCCTCTCCGGCCGGGGCGGGGTTCTTTTTGTTAAGAAGAAGGACGGTACTCTGCGCCCTGCGTGGATTATCGAGGGCTGAATGACATAACGGTTAAGAATCGTTACCCGCTTCCCCTTATGTCATCAGCCTTCGAGATTCTGCAGGGAGCCAGGTGCTTTACTAAGTTGGACCTTCGTAACGCTTACCATCTCGTGCGCATCAGAGAGGGGGACGAGTGGAAAACGGCGTTTAACACTCCGTTAGGGCATTTTGAGTACCGGGTTCTGCCGTTCGGTCTCGCCAATGCGCCAGCTGTTTTTCAGGCATTAGTTAATGATGTTCTGAGAGACATGCTGAACATCTTTGTTTTTGTCTATCTTGACGATATCCTGATTTTTTCTCCGTCACTCGAGATTCATGTTCAGCACGTTCGACGTGTTCTACAGCGCCTTTTAGAGAATTGTCTCTACGTAAAGGCTGAGAAGTGCTCTTTTCATGTCTCCTCCGTTACTTTTCTCGGTTCCGTTATTTCCGCTGAAGGCATTCAGATGGATTCCGCTAAGGTCCAAGCTGTCAGTGATTGGCCCGTTCCAAGGTCACGTGTCGAGTTGCAGCGCTTTTAGGTTTCGCTAATTTCTATCGGCGTTTCATTCGTAATTTCGGTCAAGTTGCTGCCCCTCTCACAGCTCTTACTTCGGTCAAGACGTGTTTTAAGTGGTCCGGTTCCGCCCAGGGAGCTTTTGATCTTCTAAAAGAACGTTTTACGTCCGCTCCTATCCTCGTTACTCCTGACGTCACTAGACAATTCATTGTCGAGGTTGACGCTTCAGAGGTAGGCGTGGGAGCCATTCTATCCCAGCGCTTCCAGTCTGACGATAAGGTTCATCCTTGCGCTTATTTTTCTCATCGCCTGTCGCCATCTGAGCGCAACTATGATGTGGGTAACCGTGAACTGCTCGCCATCCGCTTAGCCCTAGGCGAATGGCGACAGTGGTTGGAGGGGGCGACCGTTCCTTTTGTCGTTTGGACAGACCATAAGAACCTTGAGTACATCCGTTCTGCCAAACGACTTAATGCCCGTCAAGCTCGTTGGGCGTTGTTTTTCGCTCGTTTCGAGTTTGTGATTTCTTACCGTCCGGGTAGCAAGAACACCAAGCCTGATGCCTTATCCCGTCTGTTTAGTTCTTCTGTGGCTTCTACTGATCCCGAGGGGATTCTTCCTTATGGGCGTGTTGTCGGGTTAACAGTCTGGGGAATTGAAAGACAGGTTAAGCAAGCACTCACGCACACTGCGTCGCCGCGCGCTTGTCCTAGTAACCTCCTTTTCGTTCCTGTTTCCACTCGTCTGGCTGTTCTTCAGTGGGCTCACTCTGCCAAGTTAGCTGGTCATCCCGGTGTTCGAGGCACTCTTGCGTCTATTCGCCAGCGCTTTTGGTGGCCGACTCAGGAGCGTGACACGCGCCGTTTCGTGGCTGCTTGTTCGGACTGCGCGCAGACTAAGTCGGGTAACTCTCCTCCTGCCGGTCGTCTCAGACCGCTCCCCATTCCTTCTCGACCATGGTCTCACATCGCCTTAGACTTCATTACCGGTCTGCCTTTGTCTGCGGGGAAGACTGTGATTCTTACGGTTGTCGATAGGTTCTCTAAGGCGGCACATTTCATTCCCCTCGCTAAACTTCCTTCCGCTAAGGAGACGGCACAAATCATTATTGAGAATGTATTCAGAATTCATGGCCTCCCGTTAGACGCCGTTTCAGACAGAGGCCCGCAATTCACGTCACAGTTTTGGAGGGAGTTCTGTCGTTTGATTGGTGCGTCCGTCAGTCTCTCTTCCGGGTTTCATCCCCAGTCTAACGGTCAAGCAGAGAGGGCCAATCAGACGATTGGTCGCATACTACGCAGCCTTTCTTTCAGAAACCCTGCGTCTTGGGCAGAACAGCTCCCCTGGGCAGAATACGCTCACAATTCGCTTCCTTCGTCTGCTACCGGGTTATCTCCGTTTCAGAGTAGTCTGGGTTACCAGCCTCCTCTGTTCTCATCCCAGCTTGCCGAGTCCAGCGTTCCCTCCGCTCAAGCGTTTGTCCAACGTTGTGAGCGCACCTGGAGGAGGGTGAGGTCTGCACTTTGCCGTTACAGGGCACAGACGGTGAGAGCCGCCAATAAACGCAGGATTAAGAGTCCAAGGTATTGTTGCGGCCAGAGAGTGTGGCTTTCCACTCGCAACCTTCCTCTTACGACAGCTTCTCGTAAGTTGACTCCGCGGTTCATTGGTCCGTTCCGTGTCTCCCAGGTCGTCAATCCTGTCGCTGTGCGACTGCTTCTTCCGCGACATCTTCGTCGCGTCCATCCTGTCTTCCATGTCTCCTGTGTTAAGCCCTTTCTTCGCACCCCGTTCGTCTTCCCTCCCCCTCCCGTCCTTGTCGAGAGCGCACCTATTTACAAGGTACATAAGATCATGGACATGCGTTCGGGACGGGGTCACCAATACTTAGTGGATTGGGAGGGTTACGGTCCTGAGGAGAGGAGTTGGGTTCCGTCTCGGGACGTGCTGGACCGTTCACTCATCGATGATTTCCTCCGTTGCCGCCAGGATTCCTCCTCGAGTGCGCCAGGAGGCGCTCGGTGAGTGGGGGGTACTGTCATGTTTGTCATTTATTATCATGTCTTGTCCCTGTGCTCCCCATTCTATTCGTTTCCCTCTGCTGGTCTTATTAGGTTCTTTCCCTCTTTCTATCCCTCTCTCTCCCCCTCCCTCTCTCACTCTCTCGCTCTTTCTCTCTATCGTTCCGTTCCTGCTCCCAGCTGTTCCTATTCCCCTAATCATCATTTAGTCTTCCCACACCTGTTCCCGATCCTTTCCCCTGATTAGAGTCCCTATTTCTTCCTTTGTGTTCCGTTCCTGTCCTGTCGGTTCCTTGTTTAGAATTCACCGTGCTGTGATTGTGTATCGCCCTGTCCTGTCGTGTTTTTGCCTTCATCAGATGCTGCGTGTGAGCAGGTGTCTCTGTCAGCTACGGCCTGCGCCTACCCGAAGCGACCTGCAGTCTGTGGCCGCTTCTCCTGTTATTCCCCTCTACAGACTAGAGGATTTCTGTTATTCCCTGTTTGGACATTTCCTGTTAAGGATTCAGGATTGTCGTTTTCTGTTTGGACTTGAATAAACTCTGTTTCTGTTAAGTCGCTTTTGGGTCCTCTTTCACCTGCATGACACTCATCCTCCACATACAACATCTGTTCTGCCAGTCGCATTCTGTTAAAGGTCCCCATAGCACACACATCCCTGAGTCGCTCCTCTTTTCAGTTCGCTGAAGCTAGCGACTGGAATGAGCTGCAACAAGCACTCAAACTGGACAGTTTTATCTCAATCTTCATTCAAAGACTCAATCATGGACACTTACAGTTGTGGCTGCTTTGTGTGATACATTGTTGTCTCTACATTCTTGCTCTCTGTCTCTACCTTCTTGCACTTGCTATGTTGTTGTCTTAGGTCTCTCGTCTTACTGACAGTTGTGGCTGTTTTGTGTAATGTATTGTTGTCTCTACCTTCTTTCCCAATAATGTTTGTACCATGTTTTGTGATGCTACCATGTTGTGTTGCTACCGTGCTGTGTTTTCATGTATTGCTGCTTTGCTATGTTGTTGTCTTAGGTCTCTCTTTTTGTAGTGTTGTGTTGTAGTGTAGTTATAGTTGTAGTGCTCTCTTGTTGTGATGTTTGATTTTTCCTACATTGTATTTATTTTAAATGTTTAATCCCAGTCCCCCATCCCCGTAGGAGGCCTTTTGCTTTTTGGTAGGCCGTCATTGTAATTAAGAATTTGTTCTTAACTGACTCGCCTAGTGAAATAAATAAAATATAGTATCATAAATTAGGCTGGCCCAGTTTGAAGTCTTGTAGATTGATGCATTGCACTGTTTTTGTCTATACAGCCCTCTTGCACACACTTCCGCCATACCTTAACTCATTGTTAACCTTCAGACATATAAATTACCAGATACCTTCAATCTCTACCGAGTTAGGTAAATCTGCTTTTAGTTTTTTTGATCTCGATACTCCTTCACTGTGATTCGGGCATATGCACATTCCACATGAGGGGGATCATCAAATGGTGGCAGGGAGTAATGGCACCCCTGTGGAGGTCGCAGTGACAAAGCAACGAGCTGAAGGTCATACTATAGATAACAGAAGCTAGCAAGAGATATTGAAGATAGGCTATAGTCAGACAACTAAAATGAGTAAATGAGGGAAAAAAGTGGAAAATACTTGATGGTGTGAGGAGGAGGGGGTCTTGGAATTGTTATTTGAGTTGTTTTCTTAAGACCGTGTGTGATTGCCATGAGGGGATGGGGGGTGGGATGATTGCCACAGCTAACTAGTGTGTTGGATTTTGGAGACAATTAATGATGTCATGGTAATATCAAATACAGTTCCTGAGAAAATAAATCGGAATGCCAAAGATAATGCAGTGATTTAAAAACAACCCTAGTTGTGTTGCTATGAATAAAGTAAAAGTGTAAGAATCCCAAACAGAGTGAAGAATGTTGCAAACCAAAATCAAACACTTACTATGTAGTGTAAAGTAACCGCACATTTTTTAAAAACTTTTACATCCCCAATTTCATGGTATTCAATTGGTAGTTACAGTCTTGTCCCATCGCTGAAACTACTGTACTGACTCGGGAGAGGCGGAGGTCGAGAGCCATGCGTCCTCCCGAAACACAAGCCAATCAAGCCGCACTGCTTCTTGACACAATTCCCGCTTAACCAGGAAGCCAGCCATACCAATGTGTTGGAGGAAACACCGTACACTTGGCGACCGGCCCGCCACAGGAGTCATTAGAGCGAGATGGGACAAGGACATCCCTGCTGGCCAAACCCTCCCCTAATCCGGACGACGATGGGTCAATTGTGCGCCTGCTGCGACAGAGCCTGGACTGGAACCAGGATATCTAGTGGCACAGCTAGCAACTGCAATGCAGTGCCTTAGACCTCTGTGCCACTCGGGAGGTCCAAACATTTTTATAATGGGGCCATCTGCGATTGGTACTTATATTGAAACTGTAGTGAACATCGCTATATGAGCCACGCTACAATTCTCACCAAATGGGTTAACCCTATTGCAGCGATGCATCCCTGCCCCGCAGTTAGCTACAACATACCCATTTATTCTTAAAGAATATAACTTAAAAATGCCTGTCGTACTCGATCAGAACCCAACATATTAGATTTTCTAAGCTCTTAAATCACAATAGATACTAAGCTAAAATATGTAATTGTTTTAAGATGGTCATAAAATTTATAATTTAGCCATTTAATTTGGAATCTTAGGACCCCGGTATGTATAAAACCTAAATAATATATACTTCAGCAGTACTGTATCATTTTAATCATTTTAGTCAATAAGATTCTTGCTACGTAAGCTTAACTCTCTGAACATTCGAGACGTGTAGTCCACTTGTCATTCCAATTTCCTTTGCATTAGCGTAGCCTCTTCTGTAGCCTGTCAACTATGTGTCTGTCTATCCCTGTTCTCTCCTCTCTGCACAGACCATACAAACGCTCCACACCGCGTGGCCGCGGCCACCCTAATCTGGTGGTCCCAGCGCGCACGACCCACGTGAAGTTCCAGGTCTCCGGTAGCCTCTGGAACTGCCGATCTGCGGCCAACAAGGCAGAGTTCATCTCAGCCTATGCCTCCCTCCAGTCCCTCGACTTCTTGGCACTGACGGAAACATGGATCACCACAGATAACACTGCCAATCCTACTGCTCTCTCTTCGTCCGCCCACGTGTTCTCGCACACCCCGAGAGCTTCTGGTCAGCGGGGTGGTGGCACCGGGATCCTCATCTCTCCCAAGTGGTCATTCTCTCTTTCTCCCCTTACCCATCTGTCTATCGCCTCCTTTGAATTCCATGCTGTCACAGTTACCAGCCCTTTCAAGCTTAACATCCTTATCATTTATCGCCCTCCAGGTTCCCTGGGAGAGTTCATCAATGAGCTTGATGCCTTGATTAGCTCCTTTCCTGAGGACGGCTCACCTCTCACAGTTCTGGGCGACTTTAACCTCCCCACGTCTACCTTTGACTCATTCCTCTCTGCCTCCTTCTTTCCACTCCTCTCCTCTTTTGACCTCACCCTCTCACCTTCCCCCCCTACTCACAAGGCAGGCAATACGCTCGACCTCATCTTTACTAGATGCTGTTCTTCCACTAACCTCATTGCAACTACCCTCCAAGTCTCCGACCACTACCTTGTATCCTTTTCCCTCTCGCTCTCATCCAACACTTCCCACACTGCCCCTACTCGGATGGTATCGCGCCATCCCAACCTTCGCTCTCTCTCCCCCGCTACTCTCTCCTCTTCCATCCTATCATCTCTTCCCTCTGCTCAAACCTTTCTCCAACCTATCTCCTGATTCTGCCTCCTCAACCCTCCTCTCCTCCCTTTCTGCATCCTTTGACTCTCTATGCCCCCTATCCTCCAGGCCGGCTCGGTCCTCCCCTCCCGCTCCGTGGCTCGACGACTCATTGCGAGCTCACAGAACAGGGTTCCGGGCAGCCGAACGGAAATGGAGGAAAACTCGCCTCCCTGCGGACCTGGCATCCTTTCGCTCCCTCCTCTCTACATTTTCCTCTTCTGTCTCTGCTGCTAAAGCCACTTTCTACCACTCTAAATTCCAAGCTTCTGCCTCTAACCCTAGGAAGCTCTTTGCCACCTTCTCCTCCCTCCTGAATCACCCCCCCCATCCTCCCTCTCTGCAGATGACTTCGTCAACCATTTTGAAAAGAAGGTCGACGACATCCGATCCTCGTTTGCTAAGTCAAACGACACCGCTGGTTCTGCTCACACTGCCCTACCCTGTGCTCTGACCTCTTTCTCCCCTCTCTCTCCAGATGAAATCTCGCATCTTGTGACGTCCGGCCGCCCAACAACCTGCCCGCTTGACCCTATCCCCTCCTCTCTTCTCCAGACCATTTCCGGAGATCTTCTCTCTTACCTCACCTCGCTCATCAACTCATCCCTGACCGCTGGCTACGTCCCTTCCGTCTTCAAGAGAGCGAGAGTTGCACCCCTTCTGAAAAAACCTACACTCGATCCCTCCGATGTCAACAACTACAGACCAGTATCCCTTCTTTCTTTTCTCTCCAAAACTCTTGAACGTGCCGTCCTTGGCCAGCTCTCCCGCTATCTCTCTCAGAATGACCTTCTTGATCCAAATTAGTCAGGTTTCAAGACTAGTCATTCAACTGAGACTGCTCTTCTCTGTATCACGGAGGCGCTCCGCACCGCTAAAGCTAACTCTCTCTCCTCTGCTCTCATCCTTCTAGACCTATCGGCTGCCTTCGATACTGTGAACCATCAGATCCTCCTCTCCACCCTCTCCGAGTTGGGCATCTCCGGCGCGGCTCACGCTTGGATTGCGTCCTACCTGACAGGTCGCTCCTACCAGGTGGCGTGGCGAGAATCTGTCTCCTCACCACGCGCTCTCACCACTGGTGTCCCCCAGGGCTCTGTTCTAGGCCCTCTCCTATTCTCGCTATACACCAAGTCACTTGGCTCTGTCATAACCTCACATGGTCTCTCCTATCATTGCTATGCAGACGACACACAATTAATCTTCTCCTTTCCCCCTTCTGATGACCAGGTGGCGAGTCGCATCTCTGCATGTCTGGCAGACATATCAGTGTGGATGACGGATCACCACCTCAAGCTGAACCTCGGCAAGACGGAGCTGCTCTTCCTCCCGGGGAAGGACTGCCCGTTCCATGATCTCGCCATCACGGTTGACAACTCCATTGTGTCCTCCTCCCAGAGCGCTAAGAACCTTGGCGTGATCCTGGACACCCTGTCGTTCTCAACTAACATCAAGGCGGTGGCCCGTTCCTGTAGGTTCATGCTCTACAACATCCGCAGAGTACGACCCTGCCTCACACAGGAAGCGGCGCAGGTCCTAATCCAGGCACTTGTCATCTCCCGTCTGGATTACTGCAACTCGCTGTTGGCTGGGCTCCCTGCCTGTGCCATTAAACCCCTACAACTCATCCAGAACGCCGCAGCCCGTCTGGTGTTCAACCTTCCCAAGTTCTCTCACCTCACCCCGCTTCCCCGCTCTCTCCACTGGCTTCCAGTTGAAGCTCGCATCCGCTACAAGACCATGGTGCTTGCCTACGGAGCTGTGAGGGGAACGGCACCTCAGTACCTCCAGGCTCTGATCAGGCCCTACACCCAAACAAGGGCACTGCGTTCATCCACCTCTGGCCTGCTCGCCTCCCTACCACTGAGGAAGTACAGTTCCCGCTCAGCCCAGTCAAAACTGTTCGCTGCTCTGGCCCCCCAATGGTGGAACAAACTCCCTCACGACACCAGGACAGCGGACTCAATCACCACCTTCCGGAGACACCTGAAACCCCACCTCTTTAAGGAATACCTAGGATAGGATAAGTAATCCTTCTCAACCCCCCCCCTTTAAGATTTAGATGCACTATTGTAAAGTGACTGTTCCACTGGATGTCATAAGGTGAATGCACCAATTTGTAAGTCACTCTGGATAAGAGCATCTGCTAAATTACTTAAATGTAAATGTAAATGTATAAACGCAACATGCAACAATTTCAAAACTTTTACAGTTATCATAATGAATTTATTCAATTTAAAAACATTCTTTAGGCCCTATTCTATTGATTTCACATAACTGGGCAGGGGCACCCAATGTGAAGCCAGGCCCAGTCAATCAGAATGAGTTTTTCCCCACAAAAAGGGCTTTATTACAGACAGAAATACTCCTCAGCACCCCCTCCCCTCAGACGATCCCGCAGGTGTGGAAGCTGTATGTGGAGGTCCTGGGGTGTTGTGGTCAGAAGTGGTCTGCTGTTGTGAGGACAGTTGGACATACTACCAAATAATCTAAAATGACATTGGAGGTGGCTTATGGTAGAGAAATTTACAATAAATTATCTGGCAACAGCTCTGGTGGACACTGCTGCAGTTATCATGACAATTGCAAGCTCTCCTAACTTGAGACATCTGTGGCATTGTATTGTATGACAAAACTGCACATTTTAGTTTAGTCTTTTAATGTACCCAGCACAAGGTGCACCTGTGTAATGATCATGCTGTTTAATCAGCTTCTTGATATGCCACACCTGTCAGGTGGATGGATTGCGTGGTTTTCGGGTCTGTGGGACCCATTTTCAATGGTCACTAAAAAATCTAATTTCAACCTGAGACTCATTGGCCCTGGCTCATTTTCATGTAAAATGACACATTTTCATTGAATGCACACTGTGCACCCAAAGTATGTCTGTAGGTGAAAATGACAAAAAATGTTTCCAGCTTCTTCAGCCATCGCGAGGAGGATTCAGGAGGAGGATGCTGGTGCCCCGTCCGCCCAACCCACAGAACCAACTCCAATACTGGATGTAAGTGTGAGTGATGTTGTCGCATGTGTCTCCTACCTTGGTCTGCTGTAACTATCTATATATAGTTACATTTGAGTGAGTGAGTGAGAAAGATGTTAGTAAAATTCCTTAACTAAGTGTTTTCATTATTCTAGATTGCAGCTGGTAGCAACAAGAAGGAGCACTGCAATGTGTGTGGACCCACGAAGGACAGGAAGACACAATACACATGCAGGAAGTGCAAGAAATACATTTGCAACACACACACAGTAAAACTCTGTCCCCCATGTGGTGTGTTGACTGGAATTATTGTGTGTTCAATGGGGTTCATTTATCATTTCCATGAAATACTGTATGTAAAATTCGCCCTTCCAATTTGTTCAGTTCGAAGCAAGAAACATCAATAGTGATGAAAACCTTGTTTCATTTATATTTGTTTGGATAAACATGATTTATCTTGATTATAATATATTTTTGATCAAATGTGATCAAGCAGAGGTAAAATGGCAAATATTAACCATGTATGCTGCCTATATTGCTTGTAATTGATATAAGTCAAAGTGTTAAGTATTTTTATGTAAATGGTTATGGCTGTATTGTTTTAAAGAAACAATAATGTTGTGGGTCCATCAGACCTGTGAATATTGGGTGAATAACAAAACATGAACACCACACAAGGGTTAAGACAAGAAGGTCAGGTATTACGCAACATTTTAAGAACTTTGAAATCAAGTGCAGTTGCAAAAACCATCAACCGCTATGATGAAACTGGCTCTCATGAGGACCGCCACAGGAAAGGAAGACCCAGAGTTACCTCTGCTCCAGAGGATAAATTCATTAGAGTTACCAGCCTCAGATTTTAGCCCAAATAAATCCTTAAGTAACAGACACATCTCAATATCAACTGTTTTCTGTTTTCTGTGAAATCTCTCCTCCTGCGAGTGATAGGGATGAGGGCCTGTTCGGGTGTCTGCAGTTATACCCTCCCGTATGAGTCATTAAATAAAATAAAAAACATGTTTTTGATGTAATTATGATAAGTGTACAATATTACGTATCTTTAAAAAATAAAACTTTTACATTACGCTGCAGTTTACTTACAAAATGGGCTGACGGGGAAGTAGACATACTTGGTTTTCACAAAAGATATAAATGGGCTCTCCACAATGAATTTCAATGGAAAACTTGTAAAAATAGACAAGGATCTCACTTTTTCAAACAAGCATTGCAGAGCTGACTACAATTTCAATTTCATCCCCCTGAAAAGATAGAATAAATTTTACAACAAATATTATGGCTGAACTAAAATGTGCTGGTTGATAAAAGACCTGTGTTTAAGGGACAGGTGTCTGAAAAGGGTATTTTGTTTTTAAATGATATTGGAATGGGAGAGTTATCTTTCATGGAGTCAGAATTGTACAGGAAGGTCTGCTCAATCCAAGATTACAACCAACTGATTACAGCATTACCTCAAAAATGGAGGAGGCAGGTGGCAGCGGGAGGAGGTAGGGAACTGGTCTGTCTGCTCAATATAAAGCATCAAAACTGGCGAAGGAATGAAAATAGCATAAATAGGAAAGTATACCAGTTTAATTTGAGGACCAGGATGTTGACAGCTGTGCCATACAGATTGCAAAATGTTTGGGAAGAGATTTTTGATGTACCAATTCCATGGTACAGGGTGTATGAGTTGATATATAAAACGACGCAAGAGTCAAGACTTTGTGCTTTTCAGCTAAAATTATTATATAGGATTCTTGCCACCAACAAAATGTTGAAAATTTGGGGCATTCAATCATCGAAGCACTGCAAATTTGTTGTGAGGATACAGAATCAATAGACCTTTTATTTTGGTATTGCCTTCAGGTTGGCTGGTTCTGGTCTGGCTGAATATGTAGAACATTGATGTAAAATTGACCCAGAAATAGTACTGTTGGGAAATCTGGAGAGACCGGGTCAGTCAATTAATATATTGACACTCTTAGTAAACATATTTATCTTCAACGTAATCTGTGGATTCTGCTCAAGTAGATAGATTAAAATGGTATGCTAAACATCACATCATAGTTGAAAGATATATGGTGTGTAGAATTCCAAAGAGGGTGGGATGGGCTGAGGGAAGCTGAGGGTTATCATGAGACAGGTGGGATGGGCTGAGGGAAGCTGAGGGTTGGGATGTGGAATTGGAGACAAGTGGGAGTGGAGTTGCTGGGCGGGGGATAGAATGACGGTCAAAGATAAAAGTAAAAAAATGAAGTAAAAATTAAACATAACAAAAAGAAAATTTGAATGACACTGAGGGGCAGTGTTTGCTAGTTTGCCTGAGGCTGATGCTGTGCAGGCGTTTGTGCACATGCATATACACACACTCTCATTCAAATGCACATGTCCACATACACCGTCACACACATGTAAAAAGTGCCATACATGCACTCAACATATTCAATTGGCCTTGCTGTTATGATTTTTGTTGTCCTTGATGTCTTTTGTTTTTTTGCATTGTTGTTTTCTGTTTTCTCTTGTCTTTCTTTTTTTTCTCTTTTGTTATTTTTTTTTTGGTGCATGGGGCGGGGGATCGAATGGATGAGTGGCAGCTCTTGAGGAACTGTGGAGAGCTTGGGCTGGGGGATGATGGATTGCTCGTTCGGGTCTCTGTATTTGAGATGTGTTGACGTACCGTTTAGCAGGACGTTGATCCTGAGTGTTTCTATGTGTCGCTCTGGATGGGAGTCTGTTCGATGACTGGTGTGATGTGATTGTTGAGCGGCTTCACTGCAAGTATATTGTATGTTTTAATATTAAATAAAAATAACAAATATTTTTTTTTAACTGGATAATTACCCAGCACAGGTCTATTTGACCAAGAAGGGTGGAGGAGTGCTGCAACAGATGACCTGGCCTCCACAATCACCTGACCTCAACCCAATTGAGATGGTTTGTGATGAGCATTCCAGGTGAAGCTGTTTGAGAGAATTCCAAGAGTGTGCAATGCTGTCATCAAGGCAACGGGTGGCTACTTAGAAGAATCTAAAATCTAAATATATTTTGATTTGTTTAACACTTTTTTGGTTACTACATGATTCCATATGTGTTATTTCATAGTTTTAATTTCTTCACTACTATTCTATAATGTACAAAATAGTAAAAATAAAGAAAAAGCCTCGAGTGAGTAGGTGTGTCCAAACTTTTGACTGGTACTGTATATATATATGTATTTGATGAAACGTTGAATTTAGCGTTTAGTACTATAACCCATATAAATAAATTGAATAACACATTTGTACATGGCAAAACAGACAATCCAAAAACAAATCATAAGGAATAAGGTTTTGAAGTGGATGTCCTATATCTGAGAGATATAGAAAATAAAATGTCGACCCATGTTTGGTCACGTTATTCATGGAACTTTTTACCCCGTATGCACGCTTTGCCATTTTTACAGCCCGGTATTAGGTTTTGATTCAGATTACTCCCCTGAAGAAATTACGTAAATCTAGTATGAGAATACCGACAACCGCGGAAGCATCTATTCTATGTAACAAACATCCGTATGCCTGACGTATCCATTACAACAGACACTATCCAGAGCCTCTGAGAAAGCTTTGTGACTTCTGGGAAAGTTAACCAAAGATTCTCTGATTAACTGACTCTCCAGCAGACGGGACCGGCGATTTCAACAGAGAAGACAACAACGACTTACGGGTGTAAATATGTACATTGCAATTATTGTCGAATGAGCGGCCGTTCATGTGCAAAGGATTAGCATTTCAATGAATATAATTATCAACTGTGTGTACTGAATCCATTTAGTCTCTCCCGCTCTTTCTCTGTCCCCACCCCTTCCATTGTCTACCAAGCCGTCATACCGGTTCAGCCACCTAGAGACTTATCAATGCATTGTGTTAGTAACCAATAACTATATTGTTAGGAGTGTGAAGGGGTGCGTCACCTGAGTGGGTTGAGTCACTGTCTGGGTTCCTGTCTGGGTTGGCGCCCCCCTTGGGTTGTGCCGTGACTGAGATCTTTGTGGGCTATACTCGGCCTTGTCTCAGGATGGTAAGTTGGTGGTTGAAGATATACCCCTCTAGTGGTGTGGGGGTTGTGCTTTGGCAAAGTGGGTGGGGTTATATCCTTCCTGTTTAGCCCTGTCCGGGGGTATCATAGGATGGGGCCACAGTGTCTCCTGACCCCTCCTACCTCAGCCTCCAGTATTTATGCTGCAGTGGTTTATGTGTCGGGGGGCTGGGGTGAGTTTGTTATATCTGAAGTACTTCTCCTGTCTTTATCTGGTGTCCTGTGTGAATTTAAGTATGCTCTCTCTAATTCTCTCATTCTCTCTCTCTCTTGGAGGACCTGAGCCCTAGGACCATGCCTCAGGACTACCTGGCATGATGACTCCTTGCTGTCCCCAGTCCACCTGGCCTTGCCGCTGTTCCAGTTTCAACTGTTCTGCCTTTGGCTATGGAAGCCTAAGCTGTTCATTTTTACTCTTGAGGTGCTGTTTCTTCCTAGGTTTTTGCCTCTCTAGGGAGTTTTTCCTAGCCACAGTGCTTCTACACCTGCATTGCTTACTGTTTGGGGTTTTAGGTTGGGGCTATATAAATATATTTGATTTGATAGAGCACTGAGGGTCATCCAAATATTGAAAGTGTGTAAATAGCTACCCATGTTATTTTGTAAATGTGTTTATATTTTTTTTAAATCAATAGTTATTATTTTTTTCTTTTTTTCTCACTTTCTCACCCAGGTGTGTTAGAATACCATTTTGGCATTTTGTATATAGTTATTTGTTTCAAAATGTATACCTTGACCAATTTGGCCACTTGGGTACATTTGGGCTACTTGTGTGGGACACCTGGGTGACTTCATGATAAATGTCATGTTGCCCACTCATTTTGGAAGTTATCATTCTGAAACGTTGCACAAGTACTGTTGCCCTCTTATATTTTCACTGAAATTGTCCCCATAATCCTATCTGAATGTTTGTTTTATCTTGTTCATTTTAAAGCTGATGAAAGAAAAATAAAAAACGTTTTTTTTTATTGTTTTATCTAAACCAGATCTATTGTGTGTCATTCTCCTACATTCAATTCACATTTACACAAACTTCAGAGTGTTTCTTTGAAATGGTACCAATAATATTCATATCCTTGGTTTTGTGCCTGAGCTCCAGGCTGTTAGATTTGGGTATGTCTTCAGGCGGAAATTGCACAAAGTAGGGGGGGAGCTGCAAGAGGTAAACACTAACCACGCTGCACTTTGGTCCTCCTCTTCTTCAGCGGAAGAAAACCTTTACAGTACAGGTGTCAGAGTCTAGGTGATGTGGGTAAGGGGGAGTCAGGTGCAGGACACAGAGATGAGTAATAATAGTAACTTTACTCAAAATCTTCCAACAAGGAGAATGAAAATACAGAATCACATAAACGACAAAACTGACAACAATTAACACCAGAGGGTTAAATAGGGAAATAATTCAAATGTAATGGGAACCACGTGTGTACAATACAGACAAAAACAAATGGAAAAATAAATGTAGATTGGTGGAGGCTAGAAAGCCGGTGACGCCGAACGCCGCCCGGACAAGGAGAGGTACCAACTTCGGCGGAAGTCGTGACAACAGGGATGATTTCTGTATTTTGAAAGTGATATATCTTGACAACTTGATGGCTGACACGCAAAACATTTTGGCACTATGTCCACAATGGACTAATGAAACAGTTTTTTCCTTTGAAGATAAATTTGAATCTGCAGAGAAATTACATGAAATACAGAGTTGCTTAGATGTCAAACCAAGGTGTTACCGATACTGTAAGGAATGAAACTGGAGGCGAGAAGCAGGTACAATTATTAGGGCTGAGATCCCGCTAACGGGATTGATATGACACCAGCCAGTGAAAGTGCAGGGTGCCTCAGACATACAAGAATTTCACACCATTTTAAAGATACACTTCTTGTTAATCCCACCAGTGTCCGATTTCAAATAGGCTTTACGGTGAAAGCACCACAAATGATTATGTTTGGTCAGAGCCAAGTCACAGAAAAACACAGCCATAGAGAGAGAATTAATCACTAACATTTGATCTTCATCAGATGACACTCATAGGACTTCATGTTACACATAACCTGTATGTTTTGTTCGATAAACTTCATATTTATATAAAAACATCTCAGTATACATTGGTGCGTTATGTTCAGTAGTTCCAAAAACATCCAGTGATTTTGCAGAGAGCCACATCAATTTACAGAAATACTCAGTGTTATACATTGTGTGTTATAATCAGTGTTATACAAGTGTTATACATAGGACTTTATATACACTTCTCCTTAATGCAACCACTGTTTCAGATTTCAAAAAAGCTTTACGGAAAAAGCAAACCATGCAATAATCTGAGTACGGCGCTCAAAGCCTAAACAAGCCAAAAATATATCCACCATATTGTGTAGTCAACAGAAGTCAGAAATAATATTATAAATATTCACTTACATTTATAATAAATTACGATAAATGTTTGTTTTGTTCGATAATGTCCATTTATGTCCAAATAGCTCCTTTTGTTAGTGAGTTTGTTAAACAATTCCAAACTCACGAAGCGCGTTCACTAGGAGCAGACGAAATGTCAAAAAGTTCCGTTACAGTCCGTAGAAACATGTCAAACGATGTATAGAATCAATCTTTAGGATGTTTTTAACATAAATCTTCAATAATGTTCCAAACGGAGAATTCCTTTATCTGTAGAAAAGCAATGGAACAGGGCCCGCTCTCACGTGAACGAGCGTCACGAGCTCAAAGCATTCTGGTGAAAAATACACTGGTGGTAAGAGGTTTGACTGGAAATTCTGTGTTTATATCAAATCAGTGGTTCCCAAACTGTTGTATGATGCTTTACCTAAAGCTTTAGCCAGGATCTAAGAAGGACTGGCCCAATTTCAACACTGGTTCTCTTGGGGGACTGTGGCACATTAGATGGCAGCATTCACTTTGTTTTGTCATTTTATTCCAAATAAGTTATTACTATAGTTAATTTGGGATCGAAGAAGGACTGGCCCAATCCCACCACTAGTTCTCTTGGGGAACTGTGGCACATTAGATGGCAGAGTTCGCTTTGTTTTGTTACTTTATTTCAAATACGTTATTACTGTAGTTAATGTGGCACAACATTTGCATTATAAAAATGTATCTGTGTAGTTCATGTAAAGCGACACCAGCACTGGTCATTATTGGGTAAGACTTTTACCTTAAGTTGCCCTTATACCTATTTAACTACACAGTAATAACTGTAGCAATAACATTATATTAACATAATAAAAGGGAAATGTAAGATAAAGTTTTACCTGTTATTGCAACCCAGTACATTAGGAATACAATTCATTTTCATTGTCAATCAATCGTTAGACACGGGTTGAGGTGGTCAGCGGCTGTGATTTGTTTTGTATTCAACGTTTAGGATAATGACATTAGCAGGAATGCCTTCAGTCCACAAGGCCTGCCATACCATATTAAATTACATCAGTCTGCATTAAAGCTCTGATAGCATGTTCCGCATACATGGATACATCCGCATTGCATCCATTTGCAAAAATGGCATATAATCCAATTAAAAACAGCCACTCCTGTGAACTTTCTGACGGATGCATATTTAATCATTTGGTGTGATCAGTGTTATGTGCCATATAAGAAATCACAAGTATACAGGCTACAAATCACTAAGTTAGGAAGACATGAAGGAAATACAGTAAAAATGAAGAGAGTAGTCAGCAAGTAAGTACAGAAGCAAATAGGAAAGCAAACTCAAAGTATTCTTTGGCTGTCCCTGAAGTATAACCCTTTTTTTGGTTACAGGTAGAATCCTTTCACCCAATGAAGAAGCCTCAAATAACCCCCTGGTGTTAACGGTTTACTGAAGTGGGCTAAATCAGAGTCACAAAAAGTATTTCTTGGTAGTTTTAAACATATATACTTTGAAACCGTATACACCTCAAACACATGGTTATGGGCTTTTAAAAATTCAGTGCACTTGCACAATGTCAGATATAGAGTTGAAATGTATTCAATTTGAGTTTGCATAACAATATTACACTTTACATACAGTACCAGTCAAAAGATTGGACACACCTACTCATTCAATGTTTTTTCTTTATTTTTACTATTTTCTACATTGTAGAACAATAGTGAAGACATCAACACTATGAAATAACACATATGGAATCATGTAGTAACCAAATAAAGTTTTATACAAATCCAAATAGATTCTTCAAATTAGCCACCCTTCGCCTTGATGAAAGTTTACACTCTTGGCATTCTCTCAACCAGCTTCATGAGGTAGTCTCTTGGAATGCATTTCAATTAACAGGCGTGCCTTGTCCCGCCTTATCTCAGCTCACTGGTCACCATAGCAGCACCCACCTGTAGCACACGCTCCAGCAGGTATATCTCACTGGTCACCCCCAAAGCCAATTCTTCCTTTGGCCACCTCTACTTCCAGTTATCTGCTTCTAATGAAGAACGAACTGCAAAAATCACTAAAGCTGGAGACTCTTACCTCCTCACTAGCTTTAAGGACCAGCTGTAAGAGCAGCTCACAAATCACTGCACCTGTTCATAGCCCATCTCAAAATAGCCCATCCAATCTACCTCATCCCCATACTGTTTTTATTTATCTTGCTCCTTTGCACCCCAGTATCTCTACTTGTATCTCTACTTGCACATTCATCTTCTGCACATTCTACCATTCCAGTGTTTAATTGCTATACTGTAATTACTTCGCCACCATGGCCTACTCATGGCCTACTACCTCATTTGCCCATACTGTATATAGACTTTGCTACTGTATTATTGATTGTATGTTTGTTTATTCCATGTGTAACTGTGTTGTTGCATGTGTCGAAATGCTATGCTTTATCTTGGCCAGGTTGAAGTTGCAAATGAGAACTTGTTTTCAACTAGCCTACCTGGTTAAATAAAGGTGAAATATACTGTATATATATATTTAAACATAAGCAAAGAGAAACAACAGTCCATCGTTACTTTAAGACATGAAGGTCAGTCAATCCGGTAAATGTAAAGAACTTTGAAAGTTTCTTCAAGTGCAGTTGCAAAGACCATGAAGCGATATGGTGAAACTGGCTCTCATGAGTACTGGCACAATAAAGGAAGACCCAGAGTTACCTCTGCTGCATAGGGTAAGGTCATTAGAGTTTACCAGCCTCAGAAATTTCAGCCCAAATAAATGCTATATAGAGTTGAAGGAACAGACACATCTCAATATCAACTGTTCAAAGATGACTGTGTGAATCAGGGCTTCGTGGTCGAATTGCTGCAAAGAAACCCCTACTAAAGGACACCAATAATAAGAAGATACTTGCTTGGGCTAAAAAACATGAGCAATGGACATTAAACCGGTGGAGATTTGTCTGATGACTCCAAGTTGGAGATTTTTGGTTCCAACTGCTGTGTCTTTGTGAGACGGAGAATAGGAGAATAGGTGATGGTGTGGGGGTGCTATGCTGGTGACACTGCCTGTGATTTATTTAAAATTCAAGGCACACTTAACGAGCATGGCTACAACAGCATTCTGCAGCGATACACCATTCCATCTGGGTTGTGCTTAGTGGGACTATCATTTGTTTTTCAACAGGACAATGACCCAACACACCTCCAGGCTGTGTAAGGGCTATTTGACCAAGAAGGAGAGTGATGGAGTGCTGCATCAGATGACCTGGCCTCCACAATTACCCGACCTCAACCCAGTTGAGATGGTTTGGGATGAGTTGGACCACAGAGTAAAGGAAAAGCAGCCAACAATTGCTCTTTCAAGACTGTTGGAAAAGCATTCCAATTTAAGCTGGTTGAGAGAATGCAAAGCTGTCAAGGCAAAGGGTGGCTATTTTGAAGAATCTAAAATCTAAAATATATTTAGATTTGTTTAACACTTTTTTGGTTACTACCTGATTCCATATATGTCATTTCATAGTTTTGATATCTTCACTATTATTCTACAATGTATAAAATAGTTAAAATAAAGAAAAACCCTTGAATGAGTAGGTGTGTCCAAACTTTTGACTGGTACTATACATCAAGGAAGACTGAAATATAACAAAACCGTTTAACATAGAAACACTGGATTTTCAGCGTTTTTAAATAATGTTTATTAATAGTGAAATTCCACCCATGAGGCCACTAGGTCATTTGACTGCAGGAAAGGGCTGCGGTTCTACCCGGAACCAAAAATATTTTTTTCTATAGGGATAGCCGAAGAACCTTTTATGGTTCTAGGTACCATCATGTAGGCGAGTAGGATGCAAGGAGTCTATCATCTTACTGATAAGTCAACACTGTTTTGATAGAGCACACCTGCGTTAGTTATTCCCTGCAGCTGTGCTTTGGCGTCTGTGTTTGGCCATCGCACCAACTGAATAGCTGCCTGATTATTTCAAATCGGAGGGAATATTCATCCATGGCCAATAATATAATATGATTCCATATGACTCTCCGGGGCTGAGACAGCTGTTCTCCAGCTTTCAGCGAGAGGAACAGATTTCTGATCTCAATTAATAGGCCCCATGATAGTCAGGGGTGGTTTGACGAATTATACAGATACAGTACACGCGCAGCTTGTCTTAAACATGGTGGTGGAAAATGTCACTGTTCTTGCAATGTTGAAACAATTAAGATATAAGCAATTGGTAATGTTTGTAGTGATGGATATTACTGTTTGTAGTGATGCAATTTCAGAATTAGAGTAAGCAAACTAGGTGAGTTTGAAGACTATAATTTCAATAGAACATATAATTTTGATAACACTTTTTACTGTATTATCTAATACTTACCTGGTGTTAATACACTATTAAGTTAGAAACAATGTGGCAACAATTTATACTTGCTTTTACTTACTATGCAAATATTAGGTCATTAGCCACTGTTAATTTTAAATAATTTCTAAGTAGTTACCGGAAACCATTGTTTCTTATCCAGTGTTTTGTGAGAGGGAAATGTACATTTGCTCAAATCAAACAGATTACACACAGAACAATTTGAAGACCTTCATAAAGAAACTGATAAAACTTTATTAACAAGACTTTTGCAGCCGAATTAGACAGCAAGAATTTCGTAGAACGAACATCTCTTTGTTTGGCTCAATTTTGCTTAGATCTTGCCTCGAATGTTGTCTTTTGTTGTTCATTCCACTGCCTCACAAAGTCTCAACTGTCAGTATTCTTTCAGTTAAAGGTTAAGGCTTTTTTCTTAATTTCTCCCTTTCTCGCACAAGGAGCCATCTGTGTGTCCAAGGGCACACCCGCAAGGTGCAGAGCCCAGAGAGACTTACCTCAGTGGGCCCTCCTGTTTCAGTCAATAGGCAATTATTCCCTCCCAGAAAGTACTGTCAACTTCAAACAGCACACATTCTTCAGGCAGATTAAAAAGAGTAGGCAGAGTCAAAAGTATATTTTATTATTTTGGCCCCCGGAGGATGAATTGCACTCGTCTTTCTGGTGAAATCCAAGACAGTTTAAATGGCGGTGGAGGTATTTTGGAGTTCAGGGTATAGGGGTATCTGGGCCACTCTTTATGAAAGGCCAAAAGAGATGGTCAGATTAGAAGGTGAACAGCAAGGGCCTTTTAGGACAAGTGCTATTGGGCCTGTCCCCAATGACACCTTACCCCATGGATTTTTTAAAGTCAGTTAAGAACAAATTCGTATTTACAATGACGGCCTACCCCGGCCAAAACCTAACCTGGAAAACTTATTGGCTCAAAAAGTCTGTCCCCTATGTCTCCACCTGTAGAGGTTAAATGAAATGGCTGTAATAACTGTTTTGGTCTCACTGATGTGCTATGGCTGAGACTGGTATCAGCAGATAAGCTTCAATCTGGTATTATTTTGCAAAAATTTGTGATTCAAAGGACATGAAGTTTATGGGAATTCGATGGGGTGCATTCATTGGGGTGGGGGGGGGGTTGTTAGCCTCACACCATTGATTCCTAGTGATAGGCATCAACAAACATGATGTTGCAAGATATTGCATTCAATGGGGGGAAGATTAGTGTCACAATATTGAAGCATAAAGATAGGCATCACGGACATGACACCTAAGTGAATATATTGCATTCAATAGGGAAAGATTAGTATCACAATATTGAGGCATTAGAGATATAACTTCGAAGTGAATACATTGCATTCAATTTTAATCAGACTCAATAGGCTTAGCTTCTCCAATGACTGCCTCGCCTGGTTCACCAACTACTTCTCAGAGAGTTCAGTGTGTCAAATCGGAGGGCCTGTTGTCCGGACGTCTGGCAGTCTCTATGGGGGTGCCAAAGGGCTCAATTCTCGGGCCGACTATTTTCCCTGTATACAAAAATGATGTCGTTCTCGCTGCTGGTGATTCTCTGATCCATCCCTACGCAGACGATACCATTCTGCACACATCTGGCCCTTCTTTGGATACTGTGCTAACAAACCTCCAAACAAGCTTCAACGCCATACAACACTCCTTCCGTGGCATCCAACTGCTTTTAAATGCAAGTAAAACTAAGTGCATGCTCTTCAACCGATTGCTGCCCGCACCCTCTAATAAAATGCAAATTCATTACTTAGAAATCATACAATGTGATTTTCTGGATTTTTGTTTTAGATTCCGTCTCTCACAGTTGAAGTGTACCTATGATAAAAATTACAGACCTCTACATGCTTTGTAAGTAGGAAAACCTGCAAAATTGGCAGTGTATCAAATACTTGTTCTCCCCACTGTATATCAATCCAGTCTTAATGCTAATTTGTCATTATTTTCGCCTCTATGGCCTATTTATTGCCTAACTCCCTACTCTTCTACATTTGAACACACTGTACATACTGTTGGAGTCATTAAAACTTGTTTTCAACCACTCCACAAATGTATTATTAACAAACTATAGATTTGGCAAGTCAGTAAGGACATTTACTTTGTGCATGACACTTATAATTCACTGTGTCACAAATCCAGTGAGTCAGAAGTAAAACAATTTTTTTTAAACTAATTTGACTGTGCCTTTAAACAGGTTGGAAAAATCCAGAAAATTATGTCATTGCTTTAGAAGCTTCCGATAGGTTAATTGACATCATTTGAGTCAATTGGAGGTGTACCTGTGGATGTATTTCAAGGCGTACCTTCAAACTCAGTGCCTCTTTGCTTGACATCATGGGAAATTATTGCATTCAATAATGTGCCAGTGGTCCTTCTGTAGCTCAGTTGGTAGAGCATGGCGCTTGTAACGCCAGGGTAGTGGGTTCGATCCCCGGGACCACCCATACGTAGAATGTATGCACACATGACTGTAAGTCGCTTTGGATAAAAGCGTCTGCTAAATGGCATATATTATATTATTATTATTATATTATTATATATTATTATTATATAAAATCTAACAAAATCAGCCAAGACCTCAGAAAAAAACATTGCAGACCTCCACAAGTCTGGTTCATCCTTGGGAGCAATATCCAAATGCCTGAAGGTATCACGTTCATCTGTACAAACAATAGTATGCAAGTATAAACACCATGGGACCATGCAGCCGTCATACCGCTCAGGAAGGAGACATGTTCTGTCTCATAGAGATGAATGTTCTTTGGTGAGAAAAGTGCAAATCAATCCAAGAACAACAGCAAAGGACCATGTGGAGATGCTGGAGGAAGCAGGTATAAAAGTATCTATATCCACAGTAAAAAATAGTCCTAAATCGACAACCTGAAAGGCCGCTCAGAAAGGAAGAAGCCACTGCACATAGGGACAAAGATTTTGG
The DNA here is from genome assembly GCF_021184085.1 of Oncorhynchus gorbuscha. Lineage (NCBI taxonomy): Eukaryota > Metazoa > Chordata > Actinopteri > Salmoniformes > Salmonidae > Oncorhynchus > Oncorhynchus gorbuscha. The sequence continues at coordinate 48,028,832 of NC_060181.1, read as the reverse complement.
AGAAATGTCTTCTGGTCTGATGAAACAAAAATAGAACTGTTTAGCCATAATGACAATTGTTATCTTTGGAGGAAAAAGGGGAGGTTTGCAAGCCGAAGCACACCATCCCAACCGTGAAGCACGGGGGTGGCAGCATCATGATGTGGGGGTGCTTTGCTGCAGGAGGGACTGGTGCACTTCACAAAATCAATGGCATCATGAGGAGGAAAATTATGTGGAAATATTGAAGCAACATCTCAAGACATCAGTCAGAAAGTTAAAGCTTGGTTGCAAATGGGTCTTCCAAATGGACAATGACCCATTGCATACTTCCAAAGTTGTGGCAAAATGGCTTAAGGACAACAAAGTCAAAGTATTGGAGTGGCCGTCATAAAGCCATGAACTCAATCCCATAGAACATTAGTGGGCAGAACTGAAAAAGCGTGTGTGAGCAAGGTGGCCTACAAACCTGACTCAGTTACACCAGCTCTGTTAGGAGGAATGGGCCAAAATTCACCCAACTTATTGTGGGAAGCTTGTGGAAGGCTACTCGAAACGTTGGACCCAAGTTAAACAATTTATGTTTAAATAAATCACTCTCCCTACTATTATTCTGACATTTCACATTCTTAAAATAAAGTGGTGATGCTAACTGACCTAAAACAGAAACATTTTACTAGGATTAAATGTCAGGAATTGTGAAAAACTGAGTTTAAATGTAAACTTCAGACTTCAACTGTAGATCTTTCTATTTTCTATTTATTTTGTGTTATTGGCTGTATGTTTGTTTATTTCTAACTCTGTATGGTTGTTTTTGTCACACTGCTATGCTTTATCTTGGTTCAGGTCGCTGTAAATGAGAACTTTTTCTCAACTGGCCTACCTGGTAAAAAAAAGTTCTCTCTATGCTCTTAATCCCCCCTCTCCCACCCTCTTCTCTCTCTCTCTCTCTTTCTCTCTCACTCCCTCTTTCTCTTTGCCTCCCTCTGTCTGTCTCTCTCTCTCGCTCTCTCTCTTCTCTAGGCCCATTCTCTATCTCTCTCCCTGCCTCTCGTGTGCCAGGTAGCCTAGCATTGAAGAGCATTGGGCCAGTAACTGAAATGTTGCTGGTTCGAATCCCAAAGCAGACAAGGTGGAAAAATCTGCTGTTCTGCCCTTGAGAAAGTCATTTAACCTCCGACAACAACTGCTCCCCAGGTGCCAATGGCGTAGGTGTCGATTAAGTCAGCCCCCTGCACATCTCTGATTCAGAAAGATTGGGTTACATACGAAAGACACATTTCGGTTTAATGCATTCATTTGTGCAACTGACTAGGTATCCCCTTTCCTTTGCTTACCTTTCTCTCTGTCTTTCACTTCCTCCACTTTATCCCCACCTCCTTTTCTCTCTCCTTCCTCCTTTATTTGACGCCTCCACCCTCTCCCCTCGCGCTCCCTCCTCTCTCTTGCTCTCGCTCTCTCATATATCTATGTTTCTCCCTCCTTCTCTCTCCTCTCTCCCTCCCACTCTCCCTCCTTTCTCCCGCCTCTCTCTTTCCCCTTCCTCCTTCACCCTCATCCTCTCTCCCCCTCCATTCTCTCTCTCACTCCTTATTTCCCTCTCTCTCTCACTCCTTTCCCTCTCTTTCTCACTCATTTCCCACCTCTCATATGTCTTTCTCTCTCTCCCCTCCTCTCTCCCAGCTCCTCCTTTCTCCCACCTCCACAGACTGGATGTTGACACATAGAAGTCAATACATTGCATTCAATGAGAAAAGATGTGTCAAAAGCTGCAATGGGTAAATTGGCATTCAAGGCAAAAAAGTTAGTGAAAAGCTGCAATGGGTAAATTTGTGACAGACAGACAGACGGACGGACGGACGGACTGACAGACAGACAGACAGACAGACAGACAGACAGACAGACAGACAGACAGACAGACAGACAGACAGACAGACAGACAGACAGACAGACAGACAGACAGACAGACAGACAGACAGACAGACAGACAGACAGACAGACAGACAGACAGACAGACAGACAGACAGACAGACAGACGGAGCCCCTCCAGTACTGCAAGACCATTGTGTCCAATGCAGGTCAAAAATCCTTTTGGGCCGGTTGATTTCAAATTTCATGATGGTCCACCGGTCCCAAACATGTAAAATCTGTGACAATTCAACTTTTTCAGTCCTAGCTTCAAGTCCGGGATGTGGACATGAAGCTAAAGTTAGGGTTGAGCTAGGCATTGACATGAAGCTAGGGTTATGGTTAGGGCCTCAACCCTAGACATAACCTAATCCTAATCCAATTAGCTATACCCAATTGGAAAGACTTTACTTGACACCCAGTGTCATAACACATTATGACACTGTCCTAACCATGTCATATTATGTCATAACAGCTGGCATAACTTGTCATAACCTATCATAACATGGTCATGTCCCAAATATACAACAGTTGTGACATATATTGCTATATTTATGGTTACAACATCTACATAATATTGTCAAAACCCATGTTTTTTTCTGCAAAGATGTTTCCTTTTGTTTGAAAATTAAGCCCTTTGTCGTTGTTGTAATGAAATATTTACAGTTATGTAAAGAAAAGAAAATGTTATAACACTGTCTTGAAGCATTATGACCATCCTGTGTCACTTTACTTGGACTAAGGGTGTGTTCATAAATTCACTCTGGAGTGCCAGAGTGCGCTCCAGAGTGGTCGTTTGTCGTTTGTAACTACAGGGCGTTTTCAGATTGTCTGTTCATAAATTCAGGGCGTTTCGCACTCAGAACATTCAAAGCGCGCACTGGATGCTCTGGCCTGACCTCACAACAGCAATCAAGCACCCACGCTAACTGGCTCAAGTTGGCTAGCTTGCTAGCTACTTCCAGACAATGAGAGAACAGCCCACTCTGACTATTTTACTCACCCTAGCAGAGCTGGTTAGGCTGTTTTTTGTTATCCAGAGTGTTGGTGACTGTAACTGTGCTGCTGGCAACAATTTAATAACGTTTTTTAGCCAATGTTTACTGACACTGGTCATATTCAACAGTAGTTATTCTGCACTCTTGCACACTCAGACAAGAGTGCTTTAAGTAGATAGCCAGAGTGTATTCACAAACGCACCCTAAGAAGATATACTTTATGACACTGTCAACAGGCATTATGACTATTATAATCATATAAGCCAGATAGGCATATCACGTACATGCCCTTATGTCAGTCATCAGTCAAAAAGATGGGGTCTTGTCCTGCTCCTGAAATCTGCTCCTGCATTTATCAGCAAAAGAGCATTGGGTTAGGTGCATGTCTGACGTCAATGTGTGCATAATTACAATGATAATTGAATATAGTCAATTTCAGAAATGTTATTTAATATAAATATACTGCTGCATGTCTGACATCAATGTGTGCATAATTACAATGATAATTGAATATAGTCAATTTCAGAAATGTTATTTAATATAAATATACTGCTGCATGTCTGACATCAATGTGTGTATAATTACAATGATAATTGAATATAGTCAATTTCAGAAATGTTATTTAACAGAAACATACTGTTGACAAGTAGGCTATAGTGTAATGGAATGCTTTGCCTTGTGTAGTAGGATTTGTGGGTTTTGACACTTATGTAGGTGTCATAACCAGCCATAAAATAAAGCAATATATGTCACAACAGGTCTAAATATTATGTATCATGACAGTTTTATGACAATATTATGGCAGGTTATATGACAAGTTATGTCAGCTGTTATGACATATTATGACATGGTTGTGACCGTGTCATAACGTGTTATGACGCTCGGTATCAATTAAAGTGTTATGTAACAATGTGTCCCTTCCCCCACTACATGGCAGAAAGGTAGGCCTCACTTTAAGCCTGACCTAGAGTGAAGGTGCTTTTGAATGACATTGGTAGAACGGTTAAGGCTAAAAACACAATTCACGTATGGGATTGTTCAGCCGACGCTCCCTATGAACGCAAGCCTACATCTGACCATGTGAAATTAACTTTTCACAGTGAAAACTTGATCCCACACAGAACAAGGACTTTCTTCCATAGAAATAGCATTACCTATAGCCCTTACATAACCGTGAAGTTCCCATGGACTGCGATTGAGCTAACAAACAGCCCTTGCACAAAACCCATCGTGACTTTACAGAGGTGACCACCCCTGCAGAGAAGCCAGCAGAACAGCTCACCTCAGCTCCCCAAAAAAGTCTTGACACCATAGCAGTACAGTCCTCCCCAGACCCTGACCATAGTGTCAACATCACAGCATGACAGACAAATGAAGAACCCCGAGCCCAGGGGATCCCACCCCGTCTGAGCACCCCCCTGTCAGCCACCCTGATAGCCCTACGGACAACACACTCAATGGGGACATGCACAAGCCACAGATTTTCCTCCTTTGGGACTCAAACAGGAAATATATATAGAAGAAAATACACTTTTTCACAAACATATAGTGTCTAAACTCTGGTGTCCAAACACCCAGGGCGCCCTGTGCTCCAAAACTGGACTTGAACAGCCTTTACGATCAGGTCCACCTATACAAGGCAGCAGTGCTCACCTTCGCCCGGACCAGCAAGACACTCTCCCAGACCTGCGGGACCCCCCCGGACCTACACATAGAGGACCCATGCCGAGAGGACCTACAGTGGCAAGAGAAAGTATGTGTAACCTTTGGAAATACCTGGATTTCTCCATAAATTGGTCATAAAATTTGATCTGATCTTCATCTAGGTCACAACAATAGACATACACAGTTTGCTTAAAACTAATAACACGCAAACAATTATATGTTTTCATGGCTTTATTGAACACACCTTTTAAACATTCACAGTGCAGGATGGGAAAAGTATGTGGATTTAATACATGGTTGACCCTCCTTTGGCAGCAATAACCTCAATATTTGGCAGCAATAACCTCAATATTTTCTGTATTTGCATATCAAATCTGCACAACAGTCAGGAGGAATTTTGGACCATTCTTCTTCACAAAACTGTTTCAGTTCAGCACTATTCTTGGGATGTCTGGTGTGGATGTCTGGTGTGACAAGTGTAAACTTCTCTCTCGAGGTCATGCCACAGAATCTCTATTGGTTTGAGGGTCAGGACTCTGACTGGGCCACTCCAGAAGGCATATTTTCTTCTGTTGAAGCCATTCTGTTGATTTACTTTGAGGTTTTGGGTCGTTGTCTTGTTGCATCACCCAACTTCTATTGAGCTTCAATTGGCGGACAGATAACAGATAACGGCCTAACATTCTCCTTCAAAATGTCTTGATAAACTTGGAAATTCATTTTTCCTTTGCTGATAGCAAGCTGTCCAGGCCCTGAGGCAGCAAAGTAGCCCCAAACCATGATGATCCCTCCACCATACTTTACAGTTGGGATGAGGTTTTTATTGTTGGTATGCTGTGACTTTTTTTCTCCACAAATAGTGTTGTGTGTTCCTTCCAAACAACTCAAATGTAGTTTCATCTGTCCACAAAATATTTTGCTAGTAGTGCTGTGGAACATCCAGGTGCACCTTTGCAAACTTCAGAGCAGAGCAGCAATGCTTTTTTGGGACAGCAGTGGCTTCTTCCATGGTCCCCTCCCATGAACACCATTCTTGTTTAGTGTTTTACGTATCGTAGACTCGTCAACAGAGATGTTAGCATGAGCAGTAGTTCCGGTGCCGACAGAGATGGCCGCCTCGCTTCGCGTTCCTAGGAAACTATGCAGTTTTTTGTTTTTTTTTACGTGTTATTTCTTACATTAGTACCCCAGGTCATCTTAGGTTTCATTACATACAGTCGAGAAGAACTACTGAACATAAGAGCAGCGTCAACTCACTATCAGTACGACCAAGAATATGACTTTCGCGAAGCGGATCCTGTGTTCTGCCTTTCACCCAGGACAACGGAATGGATCCCAGCCGGCGACCCAAAAAAACTACTTCGTAAAAGGGGGAAACGGAGCGGTCTTCTGGTCAGACTCCGGAGACGGGCACATCGTGCACCACTCCCTAGCATTCTTCTCGACAACGTCCAGTCTCTTGACAACAAGGTTGATGAGGGTAGCATTCCAGAGGGACATCAGAGACTGTAACGTTCTTTGCTTCACGGAAACATGGCTCACTGGAGAGACGCAAATCGGTGCAGCCAGCTGGTTTCTCCACGCATCGCGCAGACAGAAACAAACATCTTTCTGGTAAGAAGAGGGGCGGGGGCGTATGCTTCATGGGTAACGTGACGTGGTGTGATCCTAAACAACATACAGGTACTCAAGTCCTTCTGTTCACCTGATTTAGAATTCCTCACAATCAAATGTCGACCGTATTATCTACCAAGGGAATTCTCTTCGATTATAATCACAGCCGTATATATTCCCCCCCAAGCAGACACATCGATGGCTCTGAACAAACTTTATTTGACTCTTTGCAAACTGGAATCCATTTATCTGGAGGCTGCATTCATTGTTGCTGGGGATTTTAACAAGGCTAATCTGAAAACAAGACTCCCTAAATTGTATCAGCATATCGATTGCGCAACCAGGGCTGGAAAAACCTGGGATCACTGCTATTCTATCTTCCGCAACGCATATAAGTCCCTGCCCCGCCCTCCTTTCGGAAAAGCTGACCACGACTCCATTTCGTTGATCCCTGCCTACAGACAGAAACTAAAACAAGAAGCTCCCGCGCTGAGGTCTGTTCAACGCTGGTCCGACCAATCTGATTCCACACTCCAAGACTGCTTCCATCACGTGGACTGGGATATGTTTCGTATTGTGTCAGACAACAACATTGACGAATACGCTGATTCGGTGAGCGAGTTCATTAGAACGTGTGTTGAAGATGACGTTCCCATAGCAACGATTAAAACATAACAAAACCAGAAACCGTGGATTGATGGCAGCATTCGCGTGAAACTGAAAGCCCGAACCACTGCTTTTAATCAGGGCAAGGTGACCGGAAACATAACCGAATACTAACAGTGTAACTATTCCCTCCGCAAGGCAATCAAACAAGCTTAGCGTCAGTATAGAGACAAAGTAGAATCTCAATTCAACGGCTCAGACACAAGAGGTATGTGGCAGGGTCTACAGTCAATCACGGATTACAAAAAGAAAACCAGCCCAGTCACGGACCAGGATGTCTTGCTCCCAGGCAGACTAAACAACTTTTTTGCCCGCTTTGAGGACAATACAGTGCCACTGACACGGCCCGCAACTACAACATGCGGACTCTCCTTCACTGCAGCCGACGTGAGGAAAACACTTAAATGTGTCATCCCTCGCAAGGATGCAGGCCCAGACGGCATCCCCAGCCGCGCCCTCAGAGCATGCGCAGACCAGCTATCCCATTCTGTTGTTCCCACATGCTTCAAGAGGGCCACCATTGTTCCTGTTCCCAAGAAAGCTAAGGTAACTGAGCTAAATGACTACCGCCCCGTAGCCCTCACTTCCGTCATCATGAAGTGCTTTGAGAGACTAGTCAAGGACCATATCACCTCCACCCTACCTGACACCCTAGACCCACTCCAATTTGCTTACCGCCCAAATAGGTCCACAGACGATGCAATCTCAACCACACTGCACACTGCCCTAACCCATCTGGACAAGAGGAATACCTATGTGAGAATGCTGTTCATCGACTACAGCTCGGCATTTAACACCATAGTGCCCACCAAACCCGTCATCAAGCTCGAGACCCTGGGTCTCGACCCCGCCCTGTGCAACTGGGTACTGGACTTCCTGACGGGCCGCCCACAGGTGGTGAGGGTAGGCAACAACATTTCCACCCCGCTGATCCTCAACACTGGGGCCCCACAAGGGTGCTTTCTGAGCCCTCTCCTGTACTCCCTGTTCACCCACGACTGCGTGGTCACGCACGCCTCCAACTCAATCATCAAGTTTGCGGATGACACAACAGTGGTAGGCTTGATTACCAATAACGACGAAACGGCTTACAGGGAGGAGGTGAGGGCCCTCGGAGTGTGGTGTCAGGAAAATACTCAACACACTCAACGTCAACAAAACTAAGGAGATGATTGTGGACTTCAGGAAACAGCAGAGGGAACACCCTCTGGACCAGACAGGACTGGCAAAAAGTGCTCTTCACGCATCATCGGGCTGAGCTTGTTGTTATTGCAGGCATTCTCAATGCTGTGCACTACAGGAAAGATTTCCTCCTCCCTCATGTGGTACCCTTCCTGCAGGCTCATCCTGACATGACCCTCCAGCATGACAATGCCACCAGCCATACTGCTCGTTCTGTGCATGATTTCCTGCAAAACAGGAATATCAGTGTTCTGCCATGGCCAGCGAAGAGCCAGCGAAGAGCTCGGATTCCAATCCCATTGAGCACGTCTGGGACCTGTTGGATCGGAGGGTGAGGGATAGTGCTATTCACCCCATAAATGTCTGAACTTGCAGGTGCCTTGGTGGATGAGTTTGGTAACATCTCATAGCAAGAACTGGCAAATCTGGTGCAGTCCATGAGGAAGAGATGCATTGCACTACTTAATGCATCTGGTGGCCACCTGATACTGGCTGTTACTATTTATTTGACACCCTCCCTTTTCCATTTCTGTTAGTCACATGTCTGTGGAAGTTGTTCAGTTTATGTCTCAGTTGTTGTTATGTTCATACAAATATTTACACATGTTAAGTTTGCTGAACATAAACGCAGTTGACAGTGAGAGGACGTTTATTTTTTTGCTGAGTTTAGATAGATAGAGAGAGAGAGCGGGGAGAGAGAGGAGAGTGAGAGGATGCAGAAAGAGAGAGATAGAAGGAAGAGGGGGAGAGCGGGGAGGGGGTGAAAGCCTCCTTGACAGGAGGGAAGCTCCCGCTCAGCCCAGTCCAAGCTCTTCTCTGTCCTGGCACCCCAATGGTGGAATCAGCTTCCCCCTGAAGCTAGAACAGCAGAGTCCCTGCCCATCTTCTGAAAACATCTGAAACCCTACCTCTTCACAGTATCTTAAATAATCCTCCTCCTCACCTCGACCCCCCCCCCCCCCCCCCCAAAAAAATGTTTTATACAAATAAAAAACAGCACTTGCACTTGACCCCATGCCTGTGATGTGTGTCCCACCTAGCTATCTTTTAATTTAATTTTAACCTTTATTTAACTAGGCAAGTCAGTTACAATGACGGCCTACCCCAGCCAAACCTTAACCCAGATGATGATGGGCCAATTGTGCGTCGCCCTATGGTACTTCCAATCACGGCCGGTGGTGATACAGCCTGGAATCAAACCAGGGTCTGTAGTGACACCTCTTGCACTGAGATGCAGTGTCTTAGACCACTGTGCCACTCTAAATGAATGCACTAACTGTAAGTCCCTCTGGATAAGAGCATCTGCTCAATGACTAAAATGTCAAAGTAAATGAAAGAAGAGGGTGGGAGAGAGAAGAGTAGGAGGGTCGATAAAGAGGAAGGAGAGAAAGACAGAGAGTTAGGGATCCAAGATGGCGTAGCAGTAACTCGTCCTGTCGTATCGTCTCTCTGTAAATATCGTCTCTTTTTCGTTTTAGATATATTTTTCCTTCGCATATCGCATATCTTTAAAAACATTTTGCTAAACCTTCCAAATACTCTTCTGCAACCCGCCAATGTAGCTACTTTTCCTAAAGTATTTATATTTACTTCGAAACTGGAACCCTTCAACTGAAGCTAGCCAGCTATGCTAGCGGTCTTCAGCTAACCTTTAGCTCGGAAAGCTCTCGCCAGTTCGAACAACGTGACGCTAACCAGAGCATAACGGACCTATTTATTTTTTTACCCCCGGATTCCCACCAAAAACGGAACATTCTTCAGCTGGTTCTTCACAACTAGCTATCGAGCTAAACAGCAACCCTGGTTGATTACTCCTGGCTAGCGTTTCCACCCACGTAGCTTGAAGCTAGCCCGGCCAGAGCTCCTAGCATACTCCTGGGCTACAATACCTGGACCTACGACCGGTCTATCGATATCACTGCATGAAGAGGAATAAACAGACTCACCCCATCACAACGTCCTCCAAAGGCTAACTCTCTAGCCCTCGCTATCTCCTTGCTTGCTAACTCGGCATGCTAACTGCTAGCTTGTTTAGCTTGTTTAGCCCAGGTCCGCTAACTACTACCTTGTTTACCCCGGCATGCTAACTGCTAGCTTGTTTAGCCCAGATCCGCTAACTACTACCTTGTTTACCCCGGCCTGCTAATCTGTTAGCCTGTTAGCACAGGCCTGCTAACCGTCTGCATCGCCGCGTCCCAAAAACGCAGTGGCCCATATGTACTTTCTATCTCTTCCCGATTTAAAAAAAATGTGTTTATACCTTCCGGAAACCTGCCTCACCCAATGTGATACGGAATCGCTATTATCTTTATTTTTAGAACACACTCAAGAACCTCCAGAAGCTAACCAGCTAGCTAGCTACAAGCTACTTAGTCATTGTTATTTTTAACCTGGATAACACTCGCCAGTCCAGCCCCCCTGCCCCATCCACCGCTGCCCCCTGGACTCTGATCACTCTGATCACTTGGCTACATTGCTGATGCACGCTGGACTGTCCATTAATCACGGTACTCCATTCTGCTTGTTTGTTTTATCTGTCGGCCCCGTTGCCTAGTCAGCGCCATTTTACCTGCTGTTGTTATGCTAGCTGATTAGCTGTTGTCTCACCCACTGTTTTAGCTAGCTTTCCCAATTCAACACCTGTGATTACTGTATGCCTCGCTGTATGTCTCTCTCAAATGTCAATATGCCTTGTATACTGTTGCTCAGGTTAGTTATCATTGTTTTATTTCACTATGGAGCCCCTAGTCCCACTCCTCATACCCCTGATATCTCCTTTGTCCCACTTCCCACATATGCGGTGACCTCACCCATTACAACTAGCATGTCCAGAGATAAAACCTCTCTCATCATCACCCAGTGCCTGGGCTTACCTCCGCCATACCCGCACCCCGCCATACCCCTGTCTGCGCATTATGCCCTGAATATATTCTACCATGCCCAGAAACCTGCTCCTCTAATTCTCTGTCCCCAACGCTATAGGCGACCAGTTTCGATAGCCCTTAGCCGCACGCTCATACTACTCCTTCTCTGTTCCGCGGGGGATGTGGAGGTAAACCCAGGCCCTGCATGTCCCCAGGCACCCTCATTTGTTGACTTCTGTGATCGAAAAAGCTTTGGTTTCATGCATGTCAACATCAGAAGCCTCCTCCCTAAGTTTGTTTTACTCACTGCTTTAGCACACTCTGCTAACCCTGATGTCCTTGCCGTGTCTGAATCCTGGCTCAGGAAGGCCACCAAAAATTCAGAGATTTCCATACCCAACTATAACATCTTCCGTCAAGATAGAACTGCTAAAGGGGGAGGAGTTGCAGTCTACTGCAGAGATAGCCTGCAAAGTAATGTCATACTTTCCAGGTCTATACCCAAACAGTTCGAACTACTAATTCTGAAAATTACTCTCTCCAGAAATAAGTCTCTCACCGTTGCCGCCTGCTATACCGACACCCCTCTGCTCCCAGCTGTGCCCTGGACACCATTTGTGAATTGATTGCCCCCCATCTAGCTTCAGAGTTTGTTCTTTTAGGTGACCTAAACTGGGATATGCTTAACACCCCGGCAGTCCTACAATCTAAGCTAGATGCCCTCAATCTCACACAAATCATCAAGGAACCCACCAGGTACAACCCTAACTCTCTAAGCAAGGGCACCCATCCTGACCAACTGGCCCTCCAAATACACCTCCGCTGTCTTCAACCAGAATCTCAGCGACCACTGCCTCATTGCCTGTATCCGCTACGGTGCCGCAGTCAAACGACCACCCCTCATCACTGTCAAACGCTCCCTAAAACACTTCTGTGAGCAGGCCTTTCTAATCGACCTGGCCCGGGTTTCCTGGAAGGACATTGACCTCATCCCGTCAGTTGAGGATGCCTGGTCATTCTTTAAGAGTAACTTCCTCACCATTTTAGATAAGCATGCTCCGTTCAAAAAATGCAGAACTAAGAACAGATACAGCCCTTGGTTCACTCCAGACCTGACTGCCCTCGACCAGCACAAAAACATCCTGTGGCGGACTGCAATAGCATCGAACAGTCCCCGCGATATGCAAATGTTCAGCGAACCAGGGAATGGTCAGGAACCAATACACGCAGTCAGTCCGGAAAGCTAAGGCCAGCTTCTTCAGGCAGAAGTTTGCATCCTGTAGCTCCAACTCCAAAAAATTCTGGGACACTGTGAAATCCATGGAGAACAAGAGCACCTCCTCCCAGCTGCCCACTGCACTGAGGCTAGGGAACACGGTCACCACCGACAAATCCATGATTATCGAAAACTTCAACAAGCATTTCTCAACGGCTGGCCATGCCTTCCGCCTGGCTACTCCTACCTCGGCCAACAGCTCCGGCCCCCCCACAGCTCCTCGCCCAAGCCTCTCCAGGTTCTCCTTTACCCAAATCCAGATAGCAGATGTTCTGAAAGAGCTGCAAAACCTGGACCCGTATAAATCAGCTGGGCTTGACAATCTGGACCCTCTATTTCTGAAACTATCCACCGTCATTGTCGCAACCCCTATTACCAGCCTGTTCAACCTCTCTTTCAAATCGTCTGAGATCCCCAAGGATTGGAAAGCTGCCGCAGTCATCCCCCTCTTCAAAGCGGGAGACGCCCTGGACCCAAACTGTTACAGACCTATATCCATCCTGCTCTGCCTATCTAAGGTCTTCGAAAACCAAGTCAACAAACAGGTCACTGACCATCTCGAATCCCACCGTACCTTCTCCGCTATGCAATCTGGTTTCCGAGCCGGTCACGGGTGCACCTCAGCCACACTCAAGGTACTAAACGACATCGTAACCGCCATCGATAAAAGACAGTACTGTGCAGCCGTCTTCATCGACCTTGCCAAGGCTTTCGACTCTGTCAATCACCATATTCTTATCGGCAGACTCAGTAGCCTCGGTTTTTCGGATGACTGCCTTGCCTGGTTCACCAATTACTTTGCAGTCAGAGTTGCAGTCAGGGTATGTTGTCCGGTCCTCTGGCAGTCTCTATGGGGGTGCCACAGGGTTCAATTCTCGGGCCGACTCTTTTCTCTGTATATATCAATGATGTTGCTCTTGCTGCGGGCGATTCCCTGATCCACCTCTACGCAGACGACACCATTGTATACACTTTCGGCCCGTCATTGGACACTGTGCTATCTAACCTCCAATCGGGCTTCAATGCCATACAACACTCCTTCCGTGGCCTCCAACTGCTCTTAAACGCTAGTAAAACCAAATGCATGCTTTTCAACCGATCGCTGCCTGCACCCGCATGCCCGACTAGCATCACCACACTGGATGGTTCCGACCTTGAATATGTGGACACCTATAAGTACCTAGGTGTCTGGCTAGACTGCAAACTCTCCTTCCAGACCCATATCAAACATCTCCAATCGAAAATCAAATCAAGAATCGGCTTTCTATTCCGCAACAAAGCCTCCTTCACTCACGCTGCCAAGCTTACCCTAGTAAAACTGACTATCCTACCGATCCTCGACTTCGGCGACGTCATCTACAAAATTGCTTCCAACACTCTACTAAGCAAACTGGATGCAGTTTATCACAGTGCCATCCGTTTTGTCACTAAAGCACCTTATACTACCCACCACTGTGACTTGTATGCTCTAGTCGGCTGGCCCTCTCTACATATTCGTCGCCAGACCCGCTGGCTCCAGGTCATCTACAAGGCCATGCTAGGCAAAGCTCCGCCTTATCTCAGCTCACTGGTCACGATGGCAACACCCATCCGTAGCACACGCTCCAGCAGGTGTATCTCATTGATCATCCCTAAAGCCAACACCTCATTCGGCCGCCTTTCGTTCCAGTACTCTGCTGCCTGTGACTGGAACCAATTGCAAAAATCGCTGAAGTTGGAGACTTTTATCTCCCTCACCAACTTCAAACATCAGCTAGCTGAGCAGCTAACCGATCGCTGCAGCTGTACATAATCTATTGGTAAATAGCACACCCATTTTCACCTACCTCATCCCCACAGTTTTTATTTATTTACTTTTCTGCTCTTTTGCACACCAATATCTCTACCTGTACATGATCATCTGATCATTTATCACTCCAGTGTTAATCTGCAATATTGTAATTATTCGCCTACCTCCTCATGCCTTTTGCACATATTGTATATAGACTCCCCTTTTTTCTCTGTGTTATTGACTTGTTAATTGTTTACTCCATGTGTAACTCTGTGTTGTCTGTTCACACTGCTATGCTTTATCTTGGCCAGGTCGCAGTTGCAAATGAGAACCTGTTCTCAACTAGCCTACCTGGTTAAATAAAGGTGAAATAAAAAATAAAAAAATTAAAAAAGAGTTCACACTGGCAGAATACCTGACCACTGTGACTGACCCAAACTTAAGGAAAGATTTTACTATGTACAGACTCAGTGAGCATAGCCTTGCTTTTGAGAAAGGCCGCCGTAGGCAGACCTGGCTCTCAAGAGAAGACAAGGCTATGTGCACACTGCCCACAAAATGAGGTGGAAACTGAGCTGCACTTCCTAACCTCCTGCCAAGTGTATGACCATATTAGAGACACATATTTCCCTCAGTTTACACAGATCCACAAAGAATTTGAAAACAAACCAGATTTTGATAAACTCCCAAATCTACTGGGTGAAATACCACAATGTGCCATCACAGCAGCAAGATTTGTGACCTGTTGGCACAAGAAAAGGGCAACCAGTGAAGAACAAACACCATTGTAAATCCAACCCATAGTTAAGCTTATTTATTTTCCCTGTTGTATTTTAACCATTTGCACATCGGTACAACACTGCATATATACATAATATGACATTTGTTATGTCTTTATTCTTTTGGAACTTCTGTGAGTGTAGTACTTACTGTTCATTTTTATTGTTTATTTCACTTTTTAATATTATCTACTTAACTTGCTTTGGCAATGTTAACACATGTTTCTCATGACAATAAAGCCCCTTGAATTGAAAGAGACAGAAGGAGGCAAAGAGAGAGAGAGAGATGAGGGGGAGAGAGGAGGAAGGGAGGGAGGGAGGGAGGGAGGGAGGGAGGGAGAGAAGGGAGAGGAGAGGAGGGAGGGAGACAGAGTGGAGAGATAGAGGAGGGAGGGAGGGAGAGAGAGGAGGGAGGGAAGGAGAGTAGAGAGAGGAGAGAGGAGGGAGGGAGAGCGAGGAGAGAGATGGAGGGGGAGAGAGATTTAGGGGGAGAGAGATAGAGGAGAGAGATGGAGGGGGAGAGAGATGGAGGGGGAGAGAGAGGAGAGAGGTGGAGGGGGAGAGAGAGAGGAGAGCGATGGAGGGGAGAGAGAGAGAGAGATCGAAGGGGAGAGAGAGAGAGAGAGAGAGAGAGAGAGAGAGAGAGAGAGAGAGAGAGAGAGAGAGAGAGAGAGAGAGAGAGAGAGAGAGAGAGAGAGAGAGAGAGAGAGAGAGATGGAGAGGGGAGGGGGAGGGAGAGAGAGAGAGAGAGAGAGAGAGAGAGAGAGAGAGAGAGAGAGAGAGAGAGAGAGAGAGAGAGAGAGAGAGAGAGAGAGAGAGAGAGCGATGGAGGGGGAGAGGGTGGAGCAGGTGAAAGAAAGGGGAGGGAGACAGAAGAGAAGGAGGGGGATAAAGGGAATAGAGAGCAAGAAAGTGAAAACAGACAGACATGAATGCAATTAACTTATGTGTCAACTACTTGACGCATATCGATACGTCAACCTCATTGCAAGCAATGTATTCACTTTGACATCATGTCTGTGATACCTATCTCTGTATCATTATTGTGGCTCTAATCTTCCCCCATTGAATGCAATGTATGAGGCTAATCTCATGACAGAAGTGTCATGTTCCTTGATGTTAATCTTTATGCAAGAACATACCAGATTGACATTTAAGAATTGTATGGCTGGATATCAAACACAATGCACCATATGGAGAACGGTATGCTAAAATGATCAGAGCGAGGAATGAATATAGGGCAAGAAGACTGTGTCAGTCGGCACATTAGCAACATTAGAAACATAGTTATTTTCAATTAGATCGGTTGTCTCCAGAAACATTTATATTGATGAATGCTTTTGGAGTTATTGTAATTAAGTTATTACATTTAAATAACGTGTTTTTTACTTCTCTCTGGAGAACGGCATTATACTCATCTGCTGTTTTGCAAACATTAGCTAGAGTAAAGCTGTTTGTTAGTGGTGAGGAAGTAATTACTAAAGCCAAATGAAATTGTGTTAGATTACATACATACTAAAGAACTTCTCAGCCAATTCTCAGTGAAAATAAGAAGAATAGAATAGACAAAAGGCTGATCAATCTATTGCAGATAGTGGATTTCCAACAGACCACTTGATGTGTGTGTGTGATCTGCATAGCACACATGTTACAGCAAGGTACAAAAAGGGCTTTAGGAACTGGCAGCACAGTTTATAAAATAGTATATTCACTGTTTAGTATGCATTTGTATACAATATAAAATAACAGACTCAATCAAAAGTCTTATTTTATCTAACAACATTTGATTTACTTACAGGCCTATTCCTTTCCCAATGTAGGAGTAACAAACGGGAAAAACATTATATAATGATTGGGTTCCAGCTATGTAAATACTGGTATTAATAGAGCAATTAATAGAGCAATACCATAATAGAATATTTAAAAAAATGTATTATTACATTTGAGTCATTTAGCAGAAGCTTGTATTCATTTGGTTTATATTAAGTGCCCTGCTCAAGGGCACATCAACAGATTTTTCACTTAGTGTGCTTGAGGATTTGAACCTGGTCCAACGCTCTTAACCGCTAGGACAACCACTACCACAGTATACAACTCACTGTACATCATTATTAGTCTTTAACAATACTCCATAGGTAATTCCACTGGTAATTATTCTGGTAGGTAATTCCAATTGTGGTATCATATACGAGCAGATCTGTGTCCATACTTTTATTACTGACGATTTACAACACTGCCGTCCTCTATTCCCAAACGTACAAAATGCACAGATGCCTCTACTCTACAGTTTACCATTGCCATCTAGTGGGTATACTATGCACCTGCCACATTGATGTCTAATATCGACTTATATTGATCTACGCTTTATGATTTATGAATTTACATACATTTCTTCACTGGTAAAAAACATGGTTAAGTTCAACATCACAGTAACACTTTATCCTAACTATTTATAAATAGTCTACATACAATCAACAAATAGTTCATTTATTTGTAAACATGTATAGTCATTACAACTCATGAGCATATATTGTATTGATATTAATTTATAAAGCACTTATAAGCATGTCTAAGCATTTATAGAACTGACTTAATCGTGATAAATGAAGTGCTACCGACATCTCAAATGTATATGAATGGTGATCCCCTCATTAAGGACTGACTGCTTGATGTCACGGAGGGTTACCTTTTACCCGGTGCCATTTATATCCTGGAGCATCTGAGCATCCAAGCGTCCCAACTGGCATACTTGGCCCTGGGTCTTCCTCTATGGTGTAACGGCGTTCGTTTGTTGAAGGAGAGTCGGACCAAAATGCAGTGTGGTGGTTACTCATGTTCTTTAATGACGAATAGCGAATACATGAAATAACTATACAAATACAAAACAACAAAGGGAACGTGAAAACCTATACAGCCTGTCTGGTGAACAACTACACAGAGACAGGAACAATCACCCACGAAATACACAGTGAAACCCCGGCTACCTAAATATGGTTCCCAATCAGAGACAACGAGAATCACCTGACTCTGATTGAGAACCGCCTCAGGCAGCCAAACCTATGCTACACCCCTACTCAGCCGCAATCCCAATGCCTACAAAATCCCAATACGAAACACAACAAAATAAACCCATGTCACACCCTGGCCTGACCAAATATATAACGAAAACACAAAATACTATGACCAAGGCGTGACAGAACCACCCCCCCTATGGTGCGGACTCCCGGACGCACCACAAAACCATAGGGAGGGTCCGGGTGGGCGTCTGTCCATGGTGGCGGCTCCGGCTCGGGACGTGGACCCCACTCCATAAATGTCATAGTTCCTCCCGCTCGCGTCCTGGGATAATCCACCGTCGCCGCCGACCATGGCCTAATAGTCCTCACCCAGAACCCCACTGGACTGAGGGGCAGCTCGTGACTGAGGGGCAGCTCGGGACTGGGGGGCAGCTCGGGACTGAGGCAGCTCGGGACTGAGGGGAAGCTCGGGACTGAGGGGAAGCTCGGGACTGAGGGGCAGCCCTGGACTGAGGGGCAGCCCGGGACTGAGGGGAAGCCCGGGACTGAGGGGAAGCCCGGGACTGAGGGGAAGCCCAGTACTGAGAGGAAGCCCAGTACTGAGATGAAGCTCAGGCAGGTAGTTGGCTCCGGTAGATCCTGGCTGGCTGGCGGATCTGGAAGATTCTGGTTGACTGGCAGATCTGGAAGAATCTGGTTGACTGGCAGATCTGGAAGAACATGGCTGACTGGGGCATCTAGCTGCTCTGGCTGCTCCATGCAGACTGACAGCTCTGGCTGCTCCATGTAGACTGGTAGCTCTGGCTGCTCCATGCAGATTGGCAGCTCTGGCTGCTCCATGCAGACTGGCAGCTCTGGCTGCTCCATGCAGACTGGCAGCTCAGGCTGCTCCATGCAGACTGGCAGCTCTGGCTGCTCCATGCAGATTGACAGCTCAGGCTACTCCATGCAGACTGACAACTCTGGCTGCTCCATGCAGACTGGCAGCTCTGGCTGCTCCATGCAACCTGGCAGCTCTGGCTGCTCCATGCAGGCTGGCAGCTCTGGCTGCGCTGAACAGGCAGGAGGCTCTGGCAGCGCAGGAGAGAAGGATGGCTCTGGCTGTGCTGAACAGGCGAGGCGCACTGAAGGCCTGGTACGTGGTGCTGGAACTGGTGGTACTGGATCGAGGACACGCACAGGAAGCCTGGTGCGGGGAGCTGCCACCGGCAGACTGGTCTGTGGAGGTGGCTCTGGATAGACCGGACCGTGCAGGCGCACTGGAGCTCTTGAGCACCGAGCCTGCCCAACCTTACCTGGTTTGATGCCCACTCTAGCCCGGCCAATACGAAGAGCTGGTATGAACCTGAACCGCACCGGGCTATGCACCCGCACTGGAAACACTGTGCGCTCCATAGCATAACACGGTGCCTGCCTGGTCTCTCTAGCCCCCCGGTAAGCACAGGGAGTTTGCGCAGGTCTCCTATCTGGCATAGCCATAGTCCCTGTAAGCCCCCCAATACATTTTTGGGGCAGACTCTCAGACTTCCATCCGCTTCGCCATGCTGCCTCTTCATACCAGCGCCTCTCCGCTTTAGCCGTCTCCAGTTCTTTCTTGGGGCGACGATATTCTCCAGGCTGTGCCCATGGTCCTTTTCCGTCCAGAATCTCCTCCCAAGTTCATTTCTCCAAGTAGTGCAGCTTCTCCCACTGTTGTTGCTGCTGCTCCTGCTGCTGCTGCCTCTGTTGCCTCTCCTGCGGCTCCTGCCTGTTACCACGCCGCTCGGTCCGTGTGTGGTGGGTGATTCTGTAACGGCGTTCGTTTGTTGAAGGAGAGTCGGACCAAAATGCAGCGTGGTGGTTACTCATGTTCTTTAATGACGAATAGAGAATACATTAAATAACTATACAAATACAAAACAACAAACGGAACGTGAAAACCTATACAAATCAAATCAAATTTATTTATATAGCCCTTCATACATCAGCTGATATCTCAAAGTGCTGTACAGAAACCCAGCCTAAAACCCCAAACAGCAAGCAACGCAGGTGTAGAAGCACGGTGGCTAGGAAAAACTCCCTAGAAAGGCCAAAACCTAGGAAGAAACCTAGAGAGGAACCAGGCTATGTGGGGTGGCCAGTCCTTTTCTGGCTGTGCCGGGTGGAGATTATAACAGAACATGGCCAAGATGTTCAAATGTTCATAAATGACCAGCATGGTCGAATAATAATAAGGCAGAACAGTTGAAACTGGAGCAGCAGCACAGTCAGGTGGACTGGGGACAGCAAGGAGTCATCATGTCAGGTCGTCCTGGGGCACGGTCCTTGGGCTCAGGTCCTCCGAGAGAGAGAAAGAAAGAGAAAATTAGAGAGAGCCGCACAGAGCTGTGCTTTACAGAAGAGTGACCAGAAAAAAAAGCCATGGCTTAAAGAGAAAAATAATCAAACACGTTTGGTGTTCGCCAAAGGCATGTGGGAGACTCCCCAAACGGCAGCGTAGCCTAGTGGTTAGAGCGTTGGACTAGTAACCGGAAGGTTGCGAGTTCAAACCCCCGAGCTGACAAGGTACAAATCTGTCATTCTGCCCCTGAACAGGCAGTTAACCCACTGTTCCCAGGCCATCATTGAAAATAAGAATATGTTCTTAACTGACTTGCCTGGTTAAATAAAGGTAAAAAAAAAACATATGGAAGAAGGTACTCTGGTCAGATGAGACTAAAATGTAGCTTTTTGGCCATCAAGGAGAACACCATCATGGTGGTGGCAGCATGCTGTGGGGATGTTTTTCATCGGCAGGGACTGGGAAACTGGTCAGAATTGAAGGAATGATGGATGGCGCTAAATACAGGGAAATTCTTGTGGGAAACCTGTTTCATTCTTCCAGAGATTTGAGACGAGGATGGAGATTCATCTTCCAGCAGGACAATGACACTAAGCATAATGCTACATTTACATTTACATTTAAGTCATTTAGCAGACGCTCTTATCCAGAGCGACTTACAAATTGGTGCATTCACCTTATGACATCCAGTGGAACAGCCACTTTACAATAGTGCATCTAAATATTTTAAGGGGGGGTGAGAAGGATTACTTTATCCTATCCTAAGTATTCCTTAAAGAGGTGGGGTTTCAGGTGTTTCCGGAAGGTGGTGATTGACTCCGCTGTCCTGGCGTCGTGAGGGAGTTTGTTCCACCATTGGGGAGCCAGAGCAGCGAACAGTTTTGACTGGGCTGAGCGGGAACTGTACTTCCTCAGTGGTAGGGAGACGAGCAGGCCAGAGGTGGATGAACGCAGTGCCCTTATTTGGGTGTAGGGCCTGATCAGAGCCTGGAGGTACTGAGGTGCCGTTCCCCTCACAGCTCCGTAGGCAAGCACCATGGTCTTGTAGCGGATGCGAGCTTCAACTGGAAGCCAGTGGAGAGAGCGGAGGAGCGGGGTGACGCGAGAGAACTTGGGAAGGTTGAACACTAGACGGGCTGCGGCGTTCTGGATGAGTTGTAGGGGTTTAATGGCACAGGCAGGGAGCCCAGCCAACAGCGAGTTGCAGTAATCCAGATGGGAGATGACAAGTGCCTGGATTAGGACCTGCGCCGCTTCCTGTGTGAGGCAGGGTCGTACTCTGCGGATGTTGTAGAGCATGAACCTACAGGAACGGGCCACCGCCTTGATGTTAGTTGAGAACGACAGGGTGTTGTCCAGGATCACGCCAAGGTTCTTAGCGCTCTGGGAGGAGGACACAATGGAGTTGTCAACCATGATGGCGAGATCATGGAACGGGCAGTCCTTCCCCGGGAGGAAGAGCAGCTCCGTCTTGCCGAAGTTCAGCTTGAGGTGGTGATCCGTCATCCACACTGATATGTCTGCCAGACATGCAGAGATGCGATTCGCCACCTGGTCATCAGAGGGGGAAAGGAGAAGATTAATTGTGTGTCGTCTGCATAGCAATGATAGGAGAGACCATGTGAGGTTATGACAGAGCCAAGTGACTTGGTGTATAGCGAGAATAGGAGAGGGCCTAGAACAGAGCCCTGGGGGACACCAGTGGTGAGAGCGCGTGGTGAGGAGACAGATTCTCGCCACGCCACCTGGTAGGAGCGACCTGTCAGGTAGGACGCAATCCAAGCGTGGGCCGCGCCGGAGATGCCCAACTCGGAGAGGGTGGAGAGGAGGATCTGATGGTTCACAGTATCGAAGGCAGCCGATAGGTCTAGAAGGATGAGAGCAGAGGAGAGAGAGTTAGCTTTAGCGGTGCGGAGCGCCTCCGTGATACAGAGAAGAGCAGTCTCAGTTGAATGACTAGTCTTGAAACCTGACTGATTTGGATCAAGAAGGTCATTCTGAGAGAGATAGCGGGAGAGCTGACCAAGGACGGCACGTTCAAGAGTTTTGGAGAGAAAAGAAAGAAGGGATACTGGTCTGTAGTTGTTAACATCGGAGGGATCGAGTGTAGGTTTTTTCAGAAGGGGTGCAACTCTCGCTCTCTTGAAGACGGAAGGGACGTAGCCAGCGGTCAGGGATAAGTTGATGAGCGAGGTGAGGTAAGGGAGAAGGTCTCCGGAAATGGTCTGGAGAAGAGAGGAGGGGATAGGGTCGAGCGGGCAGGATGTTGGGCGGCCGGCCGTCACAAGACGCGAGATTTCATCTGGAGAGAGAGGGGAGAAAGAGGTCAGAGCACAGGGTAGGGCAGTGTGAGCAGAACCAGCGGTGTCGTTTGACTTAGCAAACGAGGATCGGATGTCGTCGACCTTCTTTTCAAAATGGTTGACGAAGTCATCTGCAGAGAGGGAGGAGGGGGGGAGGGGGAGGAGGATTCAGGAGGGAGGAGAAGGTGGCAAAGAGCTTCCTAGGGTTAGAGGCAGATGCTTGGAATTTAGAGTGGTAGAAAGTGGCTTTAGCAGCAGAGACAGAGGAGGAAAATGTAGAGAGGAGGGAGTGAAAGGATGCCAGGTCCGCAGGGAGGCGAGTTTTCCTCCATTTCCGCTCGGCTGCCCGGAGCCCTGTTCTGTGAGCTCGCAATGAGTCGTCAAGCCACGGAGCGGGAGGGGAGGACCGAGCCGGCCTGGAAGATAGGGGACATAGAGAGTCAAAGGATGCAGAAAGGGAGGAGAGGAGGGTTGAGGAGGCAGAATCAGGAGATAGGTTGGAGAAGGTTTGAGCAGAGGGAAGAGATGATAGGATGGAAGAGGAGAGAGTAGCGGGGGAGAGAGAGCGAAGGTTGAGACGGCGCGATACCATCCGAGTAGCGGCAGTGTGGGAAGTGTTGGATGAGAGCGAGAGGGAAAAGGATACAAGGTAGTGGTCGGAGACTTGGAGGGGAGTTGCAATGAGGTTAGTGGAAGAACAGCATCTAGTAAAGATGAGGTCGAGCGTATTGCCTGCCTTGTGAGTAGGGGGGGAAGGTGAGAGGGTGAGGTCAAAAGAGGAGAGGAGTGGAAAGAAGGAGGCAGAGAGGAATGAGTCAAAGGTAGACGTGGGGAGGTTAAAGTCGCCCAGAACTGTGAGAGGTGAGCCGTCCTCAGGAAAGGAGCTTATCAAGGCATCAAGCTCATTGATGAACTCTCCGATAAATGATAAGGATGTTAAGCTTGAAAGGGCTGGTAACTGTGACAGCATGAAATTCAAAGGAGGCGATAGACAGATGGGTAAGGGGAGAAAGAGAGAATGACCACTTGGGAGAGATAAGGATCCCGATGCCACCACCCCGCTGACCAGAAGCTCTCGGGGTGTGCGAGAACACGTGGGCGGACGAAGAGAGAGCAGTAGGAGTAGCAGTGTTATCTGTGGTGATCCATGTTTCTGTCAGTGCCAAGAAGTCGAGGGACTGGAGGGAGGCATAGGCTGAGATGAACTCTGCCTTGTTGGCTGCAGATCGGCAGTTCCAGAGGCTACCGGAGACCTGGAACTCCATATGGGTCGTGCGCGCTGGGACCACCAGATTAGGGTGGCAGCGGCCACGCGGTGTGGAGCGTTTGTATGGTCTGTGCAGAGAGGAGAGAACAGGGATAGACAGACACATAGTTGACAGGCTACAGAAGAGGCTACGCTAATGCAAGGAGATTGGAATGACAAGTGGACTTCACGTCTCGAATGTTCAGAAAGTTAAGCTTACGTAGCAAGAATCTTATTGACTAAAATGATTAAAATGATACAGTACTGCTGAAGTAGGCTAGCTGGCAGTGGCTGCGTTGTTGACTTTGTAGGCTAGCTGGCAGTGGCTGCGTTGTTGACACTACACTAATCAAGTCGTTCCGTTGAGTGTAATAGTTTCTACAGTGCTGCTATTCGGGGGCTAGCTGGCTAGCTAGCAGTGTTGATTACGTTACGTTGCGTTAAAAGAACGACAATAGCTGGCTAGCTAACCTAGAAAATCGCTCTAGACTACACAATTATCTTTGATACAAAGACGGCTATGTAGCTAGCTATGTAGCTAGCTACGATCAAACAAATCAAACCGTTGTGCTGTAAAGAAATGAAATGAAAAATGTGATACTACCTGTAGAGCGAAGCGGAATGCGACCGGGTTGTTGAGAGCGGAAGTTCTATTCAGTAGACGTTGGCTAGCTGTTGGCTAGCTAGCAGTGTCTCCTACGTTAAGGACGACAAATAGCTGGCTAGCTAACCTCGGTAAATTAAGATAATCACTCTAAGACTACACGCTCTAAACTACACAATTATCTTGGATACGAAGACAGCAAAGACAACTATGTAGCTAGCTAACACTACACTAATCAAGTCGTTCAGTTGAGTGTAATAGTTTCTACAGTGCTGCTATTCGGTAGACGGTGGACATTTGCTAGCTGGCTAGCTGCTGGGCAGATAGCAGTGTAGACTACGTTAGGACGACGAAATACGAAGTTGCAATAGAAGTGCTGACTGTTTCACTTTGTTGTCCTCTTTCTTTTCCTTTTTCTTCTGTCCTTCTTTTGTCCTTATTTTGTCTTCCTTTCTTCTGTTAACTAGATATTTTTTGTTGTTATTCTTTGTAAGCTAGCTAGCTTCTTCCAGGAGAGTCCCTAGCAACTGCTTAGCAACAAGTAAACAATTCTGTTAGCAATTCAGCTAGCTAAGATAACTGTACAATTTTATGAAAAATAGTTAATTTTTCAAAAGCCTGTCTTTTTTGGTTTGTTCCTTGTTTTGTCTTCTATTGAGTCTTGCAGTTTTCTCTTGATTTTGTCGATGTACTTCACTCTAAAAAAACATTTAAATCTCAATATATACAGGAGCTCATTTTTCAGCAGCTGCTCAATTTAGAACTCCGGAACACAACATCATCACAACATGCTAAATCAGTAAAGATTTAAGGGGAAACATTTAAATGTCTTGGAATGGCCAAGTCAAAGCCCAGACCTCAATCCAATTGAGAATATGTGGTATGCCTTAAAGATGGCTGTACACGAGCGGAACCCATCCAACTTGAATGAGCTGGAGCCATTTTTCCTTGAAGAATGGGCAAATATCCCAGCGGCTGGATGTGCCAAGCTTATGGAGACATACCCCAAGAGACTTGCAGCTGTAATTGCTGCAAAAGGTGTCTCTACAAAGTATTTTTGTGGGGGGATAGTTTGCACGCTCAATTGTTTTTTTGTCTTATTTCTTGTTTGTTTCACAATAAAATATATTGTGTATCTACAAGGTGGTATTCATGTTGTGTATTCAAATGATACAAACTCCCCAGAAATCAATTTTAATTCCAGGAACAATGCCGAGGGGGTGAATACTTTTGCAAGCAACTGTAGTTACAAACGGTTAATTCTTCAGGGACATTCATCTCCAGTTTCAACTGTTCTGCCTTATTATTATTCGACCATACTGGTCATTTATGAACATTTGAACATCTTGGCCATGTTCTGTTATAATCTTCACCCGGCACAGCCAGAAGAGGACTGGCCACCCCACATATGCTCTCTCTAATTCTCTCTTTCTTTCTGTCTCTCGGAGGACCTGAGCCCCAGGACCATGCCCCAGAACTACCTGACATGATGACTCCTTGCTGTCCCCAGTCCACCTGACCGCGCTGCTGCTCCAGTTTCAACCGTTCTGCCTTATTATTATTCGACCATGCTGGTCATTTATGAACATTTGAACATCTTGGCCATGTTCTGTTATAATCTCCACCCGGCACAGCCAGAAGAGGACTGGCCACCCCACAGCCTGGTTCCTCTCTAGGTTTCTTCCTAGGTTTTGGCCTTTCTAGGGAGTTTTTCCTAGCCACCGTGCTTCTACACCTGCGTTGCTTGCTGTTTGGGGTTTTAGGCTGGGTTTCTGTACAGCACTTTGAGATATCAGCTGATGTACGAAGGGCTATATAAATACATTTGATTTGATTTGATGATACCTTTACAAAGTTGCTTTATGACATACAGTGCACTGTAGACATTTTTCAATTGGCTTGTAATTACAGTAATGCCCAGCATTATTTTAACAGGAGTGAGTTTAACCCGCCTCACCCAATGTAGTATGGATTTTTCTTTTTTTTCCTAAAGTATTTATATTTACTTCGGATCTGGAATCCCTCAACTGAAGCTAGCCAGCTAACTGTCAGCAAACCATTGCCAGCGGTCATCAGCTAACCTTCAGCTCGGAAAGCTCTCGTCAGTTTGAACAACGTGACTCTAACCAGAGCATAACGGACCTGTTATTTTTATCCCCAGATTCCTACCGCAAACTGAACATTTTCATCTGGATCTTCACAACTAGCTAACCGCAATCCCGGATGACTACTCCTGGTTAGTATTTCCATCCCAGAGCAAGCACAAATTAGCTTGAAGCTAGCCCGGCCAGGGCTCCTGTGCTACCACCGAAGTATACTCCTGGGCTACCACCGAAGCATACTCCTGGGCTACAATATCCGGACCCCTTCTACAGCCGGTACGGGGCAAGGAACCCCGCAAATCCCCTACGACTGGAATACCGACATAATCTGCCCGAGTCCCAACAGGCCCCTCAGGCGCGACGCCCGCTGAAGGCCCATTATGCTCACCAGCTAGACCTGCTAGCTACCTAGAGCTACTTGGAACCCTACTAATTCCATGACTGGTCTATCGACGTCTCCGAACGAAGAGACAAAAACAGACTTAGCCCCATCGCGACGTCCCCCAAAAGCTAATTTTCTATCCCCTGCTATCTGCTTGCTTGCTAACCCGGTCGGCTAACTGCTAGCCCTTGCTAACTGCTTGCTTGCTAACCCGGTCTGCTAACTGCTAGCCCCTGCTAACTGCTTGCTAACCCGGCCTGCTAACTGCTAGTTTCCGGCCCTGGCCTGCTAACTGCTAGCTTACCTGCCCGGTCTGTAACTGCTAGCCCATGCTAACTGCTTGCTTGCTAACACGGCCTGCTAACTGCTATCTTGCCCCGGTCTACTAGCTACTAGCTTGTTTAGCCCCGGCCTACTAACTGTTAGCTTGTTAGCATCGGCCTGCTAACTGTCTGAATCGCTGTGTCCCCAGCCAGCCCAACCACTCACTGGACCCATATGTTCACTTTGCTACGCATGCCTCTCTCTAATATCAATATGCCTTGTCCATTACTGTCCTGGTTAGTGATTAGAGCCTCTCGCTCTGCTCAATATGCCTTAACCAACCATGTTGTTCCAACTCCTACATATGCGATGACATCACCTGGTTTAAACATCTCTAGAGACGATGTCTCTCTCTTCATTACTCAATGCATTGGTTTACCTCCAATGTACTCACATCCTACCTTACCTTTGTCTGTACACTATGCCTTGAATCTATGCTATCGTGCCCAGAAACCTGCTCCTTTTACTCTCTGTTCTGAACGTGCTAGATGGCCAGTTGGTATAGTCTTTAGCCGTACCCTTATCCTACTTCTCCTGTGTTCCTCTGGTGATGTGGTTAATCCAGGTCCTGCAGTGCCTAGCTCCACTCCCACCCCACAGGAGCTCTCATTTGTTGACTTCTGTAAACGTAAAATCCTTGGTTTCATGCATGTAAACATTAGAAGCCTACTCCCTAAGTTTGTTTTACTCACTGCTTTAGCACACTCTGCCAACCGAGATGTCTTAGCCGTTTCTGAATCCTGGCTTAGGAAAACCACCAAAAACCTTGAAATTTCCATTCCTAAATATAACGTTTTCCACGAAGATAGAACTGCCAAAGGGGGCAGTGTTGCAATCTACTGCAGAGATAGCAATACAGAACTCTGCAGGCTATCTAAGTATGTACCCAAACTATTTGAGCTTCAACTTAAAATTCACCTTTCCAGAAACAAGTCTCTCACTGTTGCCTCTTGTTATAGACCTCCCTCTGCCCCCAGCTGTGCCCTCGATACCATATGTGAATTGATTGCCCCCCATCTGTATTCTGAGCTCGTGCTACTAGGTGACCTAAACTGGGACATGCTTAACACCCCGGCCATCCTACAAACTAAGCTTGATGCCCTCAATCTCACACAAATTATCAATGAACCAACCAGGTTCCACCCCAAATCAGTAAACACTGGCACCCTCATAGATGTCATCCTAACTAACTCGCCCTCCAAATACACCTCTGCTGTTTTCAATCAAGATTTCAGCGATCACTGCCTCATTGCCTGCATCCGTAATGGTTCTGCGGTCAAACGACCACCCCTCATCACTGTCAAACGCTCCCTAAAACATTTCTGCGAGCAGGCCTTTCTAATCGACCTGGCCGGGGTATCCTGGAATGACATTGACCTCATCCCGTTAGTAGATGATGCCTGGCTATTCTTTAAAAGTGCCTTCCTCACCATCTTAAATAAGCATGCCCCTCTCAAAAAATGTTGAACTAGAAATATATATAGTCCTTGGATCACTCCAGACCTGTCTTTTCTTGACCAGCACAAAAACATCCTGTGGCATTCTGTATGAGAATCGAAAATCCCCCGTGATATGCAACTTTTCAAGGAAGTTAGGAACAAATATACACAGGCAGTTAGAAAAGCTAAGGCAAGGTTTTTCAAACAGAAATTTGCATCCTGTGGTACTAACTCAAAAACGTTATAGGACACTGTAAAGTCCATGGAGAATAAGAGCACCTCATCCCAACTTCCCACTGCTCTGAGGCTAGGAACCACTGTCACCACAGATAAATTCACTATAATTGAGAATTTCAATAAGCATTTCTCTACGGCTGGCCACCTATATATATATATTTTTTTATATATATATTTTTTTACCTTTATTTAACTAGGCAAGTCAGTTAAGAACAAATTCTTATTTTCAATGACGGCCTAGGAACAGTGGGTTAACTGCCTGTTCATATCTATCCTACCCTGTCTTTCTAAGGTCTTCGAAAGCCAAGTTAACAAACAGATTACTGACCATTTCGAATCCCACCATACCTTCTTCGCTATGCAATCTGGTTTCAGAGCTGGTCATGGGTGCACCTCAGCCACGCTCAAGGTTCATAACCGCCATCAATAAGAGACATTACTGTGCAGCCGTATTCATCGACCTGGACAAGGCTTTCGACTCTGTCAATCACAACATTCTTATTGGCAGACTCGACAGCCTTGGTTTCTCAAATGATTGCCTCGCCTGGTTTACCAACTACTTCTCTGATAGAGTTCAGTGTGTGAAATCGGAGGGACTGTTGTCCGGTCCTCTGACAGTCTCTATGGGTGTGCCACAGGGTTCAATTCTCGGGCCGACTCTCTTTTCTGTATACATCAATGATGTTGCTCTTGCTGCTGGTGATTCTCTGATCGACCTCTACGCAGACGACACCATTCTGTTATCTTCTGGCCCCTCCTTGGACACTGTGTTAAGTAACCTCCAAACAAGCTTCAATGCCATACAACTCTCCTTCCGTGGCCTCCAACTGCTCTTAAAAGCAAATAAAACTAAATGCATGCTATTCAATCGATCACTGCCCGCACTTGCCCGCCTGTCCAGCATCACTACTCTGGACGGCTTTGACTTAGAATACATGGACATCTACAAATACCTGGGTGTCTGGTTTGACTGTAAACTCTCCTTCCAGACTCACATTAAGCATCTCCAATCCAAAAATAATTCTAGAATCGGCTTCCTATATCACAACAAAGCTGTCACGCCCTGGTCGAAGTATTTTGTGTTTATCTTCATTTATTTGGTCAGGCCAGGGTGTGGCATGGGTTTTTGTATGTGGTGTGTATGTATTGGGATTGTAGCTTAGTGGGGTGTTCTAGTTAAGTCTATGGCTGTCTGAAGTGGTTCTCAATCAGAGGCAGGTGTTTATCGTTGTCTCTGATTGGGAACCATATTTAGGCAGCCATATTCTTTGAGTGTTTCGTGGTTGATTGTCCTTATTGTCTTGATGTCCTTGTTCTGTGTGTATGTGCACCAGTATTAGGCTGTTTCGGTTTTCGTTACGTTTATTGTTTTGTAGTGTTTGTATTTGATTCGTGTTTTACGTTTGTTTATTAAACACGGATCGTAATCTACACGCTGCATTTTGGTCCGACTCTCCTTCACACCTAGAAAACCGTTACAGAATCACCCACCACACCCGGACCAAGCAGAGTGGTAACAGGCAACAGCGACGCAATGAGGAATGGACATGGGACGATATATTGGATGGCAAGGGTTGCTACACATGGGAGGAGATCCTGGCGGGAAGGGATCGCCTTCCATGGGAACAGGTGGAGGCTGCGAGGAGAGCAGAGGCAGCCGGAGAGAGGAGCCGGCGATATGAGGGAACACGGTTGGCAAGGAAGCCCGGGAGTCAGCCCCAAAAATGTAATGGGAGGGGGCTCACAGGGAGTATGGCTACGCCAGGTAGGAGACCTGCGCAAACTCCCTGTGCTTACCGGGGGGCTAGAGAGACCGGGCAGGCACCGTGTTATGCAGTGGTGCACACGGTGTCTCCAGTGCGGGTGCATAGCCCAGTGCGGTATATTCCAGCTCCGCGTATCGGCCGGGCTAGATTGAGCGTCGAGCCAAATGCCATGAAGCCGGCTCTACGCATCTGGTCCCCAGTGCGTCTCCTTGGGCCGGCTTACATGGCACCAGCCTTGCGCTCGGTGTCTCCGGTTCGCCTGCATAGCCCAGTGCGGGCTATTCCACCTCGCCGCACTGGCAGGGCGACCGAGAGCATTCAACCGGGTAAGGTTGGGCAGGCTCGGTGCTCAAGAGCTCCATTGCGCCTGCACGGTCCGGTCTATCCAGTACCACCTCCACACCCCAGCCCTCCGGTAGCAGCTCCCCGCACCAGGCTTCCTGTGCGTGTTCTTGGTCCAGTCCCACCAGTGCCAGCACCACGCATCAGGCCTACAGTGCGCCTCGCCTCTACAGCGCTGCTGGAGTCTCCCGCCTGTTCAGCGCTGCCAGAGCCTTCCTCCTCTACAGCACTGCTGGAGTCTCCTGCCTGTTCAGCGCAGCCAGAGCTGCCAGCCTGCATGGAGCAGCCAGAGCTGCCAGTCTGCATGGAGCAGCCAGAGCTGCCAGTCTGCAAGGAGCTGCCAGTCTGCAAGGAGCTGCCAGTCTGCAAGGAGCTGCCAGTCTGAACGGAGCCGCCAGAGCTGCCAGTCTGTAAGAAGCCGCCAGAGCTGTCAGCCTACATGGAGCAGCCAGAGCCGCCAGTCAGCATGGAGCAGCCAGAGCTGCCAGTCAGCATGGAGCAGCCAGATCCGTCAGTCTTCCAGGATCCGCCAGTCAGCCAGACTTCCAGATTTGCCAGTCAGCCAGACTCTTCCAGATCCGCCAGTCAACCAGACTCTTCCAGATCTCCCAGTCAACCAGACTCTTCCAGATCTGCCAGTCAACCAGACTCTTCCAGATCCGCCAGTCAACCAGTCTCTTCCAGATCCGCCAGCCAGCCAGGATCTGCCGGAGCCAACTACCTGCCTGAGCTTCCTCTCAATGCTGAGCTTCTTCTCAGTGCTGAGCTTCCTCTCAGTGCTGAGTTTCCTCTCAGTGCCGAGCTTCCTCTCAGTGCCGAGCTTCCCCTCAGGCCCGAGCTTCCCCTCAGGCCCGAGCTTCCCCTCAGTCCCGAGCTTCCCCTCAGTCCCGAGCAACCCCTCAGTCCCGAGCTGCCCCTCAGTCCCGATCTGCTCCTCAGTCCAGTGGGGATCTGGGTGAGGACTACTAGGCCATGGTCGGCGGCGAGGGTGGCTATCCAAGGACGCGAGGAGGAGGGACTTAGACAGTGATTGAGTGGGGTCCAAGTCCCGCGCCGGAGCCGCCACCATGGACAGACACCCACCCGGACCCTCCCTATTGTTTTGAGGTGCGTTCGGGAGTCCGCACCTCAGGGGGTCGATGTATTTTGTGTTTATCTTCATTTATTTGGTCAGGCCAAGGTGTGGCATGGGTTTTTGTATTTGGTGTGTATGTATTGGGATTGTAGCTTAGTGGGGTGTTCTAGTTAAGTCTATGGCTGTCTGAAGTGGTTCTCAATCAGAGGCAGAGGCAGCCATATTCTTTGAATGTTTCGTGGGTGATTGTCATTAGTGTCTTGATGTCCTTGTTCTGTGTGTATGTGCACCAGTATTAGGCTGTTTCGGTTTTCGTTACGTTTATTGTTTTGTAGTGTTTGTATTTGATTCGTGTTTTACGTTTGTTTATTAAACATGGATCGCAATCTACATGCTGCATTTTGGTCCGACTCTCATTCACACCTAGAAAACCGTTACAAAAGCATCCTTCACTCATGCTGCCAAACATACCCTCGTAAAACTGACCATCCTACCGATGCTCGACTTCGATGATATCATCTATAAAATAGCCTCCAACACTCTACTCAACAAACTGGATGCAGTCTATCACAGTGCCATCCGTTTTGTCACCAAAGCCCCATACACTACCCACCATTGCGACCTGTACGCTCTTGTTGGTTGGCCCTCGCTTCATACCTGTCACCAAATCCACTGGCTACAGGTTATCTACAAGTCTCTGCTGGGTAAAGCCCCGCCTTATCTCAGCTCACTGGTCACCATAGCAGCACCCACTCGTAGCACGCGCTCCAGCAAATATATCTCACTGGTCACCCCCAAAGCCAATTCCTACTTTGGTAGTCTTTCCTTCCAGTTCTCTGCTGCCCATGACTGGAACGAATTTCAAAAATCTCTGAAGCTGGAGACTCACATCTCCCTCACTAGCTTTGAGCACCAGCTGTCAGAGCAGCTTACAGATCACTGCACCTGTACATTGTCCATCTGTAAACAGCACATCTATCTGCCTACCTCATCCCCATACTGGTATTTATTTATTTATTTTGCTCCTTTGCACCCCAGTATCTCTACCTGCACATTTGTCTTCTGCCAATCTACCATTCCAGTGTTTAATTGCTATATTGTAATTACAATGGCCTATTTATTTCCTTAACTTACCTCATTTGCACTCACTGTATATAGACTTTTTGTTTTCATTTGTTCTACTGTATTTTTGACTGTATGTTTTTTTTTATTCCATGTGTAACTCTGTGTTGTATGTGTCGAATTGCTACGCTTTACCCTGGCCAGGTCGCAGTTGCAAATGAGAACTTGTTCTCAACTAGCCTACCTGGTTAAATAAAGGTGAAATAAAAATAAATAAAATAAGTGAACATGTGTGTGTGTGGGTGGTTTTTGCTCGTGCGTGCTTGTGTTTGAATGCGTGCACGTTTTTGTCTCTGTGTGTGTGTGTGTTTGGGTGTTTTGGGCAATTAACTGTACCCTCAACCTCTTGTTTGTTATGCTGTGCCAACACATGATCATACCTGTGTTTCCTGTTTCAACAGGTTACACTAATGCTTACCATCACTCAACTGCCACAAGTCAAGTTTGTGGTAACTGAATCTAACATGTTACTTTTATTATTAAGCTGAACCTCGGCAAGACGGAGCTGCTCTTCCTCCCGGGGAAGGACTGCCCGTTCCATGATCTCGCCATCACGGTTGACAACTCCATTGTGTCCTCCTCCCAGAGCGCCAAGAACCTTGGCGTGATCCTGGACAACACCCTGTCGTTCTCAACCAACATCAAGGCGGTGGCCCGTTCCTGTAGGTTCATGCTCTACAACATCCGCAGAGTACGACCCTGCCTCACACAGGAAGCGGGGCAGGTCCTAATCCAGGCACTTGTCATCTCCCGTCTGGATTACTGCAACTCGCTGTTGGCTGGGCTCCCTGCCTGTGCCATTAAACCCCTTCTACTCATCCAGAACGCCGCAGCCCGTCTGGTGTTCAACCTTCCCAAGTTCTCTCACGTCACCCCGCTCCTCCATTCTCTCCACTGGCTTCCAGTTGAAGCTCGCATCCGCTACAAGACCATGGTGCTTGCCTACGGAGCTGTGAGGGGAACGGCACCTCAGTACCTCCAGGCTCTGATCAGGCCCTACACCCAAACAAGGGCACTGCGTTCATCCACCTCTGGCCTGCTCGCCTCCCTACCACTGAGGAAGTACAGCTCCCGCTCAGCCCAGTCAAAACTGTTCGCTGCCCTGGCCCCCCAATGGTGGAACAAACTCCCTCACGACGCCAGGACAGCGGAGTCAATCACCACCTTCCGGAGACACCTGAAACCCCACCTCTTTAAGGAATACCTAGGATAGGATAAGTAATCCCTCTCACCCCCCCTAAGTTTTAGATGCACTATTGTTAAGTGACTGTCCCACTGGATGTCATAAGGTGAATGCACCAATTTGTAAGTCGCTCTGGATAAGAGCGTCTGCTAAATGACTTAAATGTAAATGTAATTATCTTAACTCCAGATGATGAATAAAGCTGTTGCCTCAGAAGCACTTTTAAAAACTTACACAAACCTTCAAAGTCATACGTAGTATTAAAGATTTTTCAATGGTCAACTATGTTAA
This sequence comes from Oncorhynchus gorbuscha, assembly GCF_021184085.1. Classification (NCBI taxonomy): domain Eukaryota; kingdom Metazoa; phylum Chordata; class Actinopteri; order Salmoniformes; family Salmonidae; genus Oncorhynchus; species Oncorhynchus gorbuscha. The sequence goes on along the minus strand of NC_060181.1, from coordinate 47,994,377 downwards.
GTCTTGGTCTATTACAATACAGGACAAAATAGACTACAGCCATTGAGATATATGCTGAGTATACAAAATATTAAGAACACCTGCTCTTTCCAACATGGAGTGACCAGGTGAATCCAGGTAAAAGCTATGATCGCTTATTGTTAAATCCACTTTAAATCAAATCAAATCAAGTGTTATTTGTCACATGCGCTGAATTCAACAGGTGCAGACATTACAGTGGAATGCTTACTTACAAGCCCTTAACCAACAATGGCAGTTTAAAGAAAAATAAGTGTTAAGTAAAAAATAGATAAGTAAAAAAATAAAATAATAATAATTAAAGAGCAGCAGTAAAATAACAGTAGCGAGGCTATATACAGGGGGTACCGGTAGTCAATGTGCAGGGGGGCACAGATTAGATGAGACAATTTAGGTAATATGTATATGTAGGTAGAGTTAATGTGTCTATGCATAGATAATAAACAGAGAGTAGCAGCAGCGTATAAAGAGGATTGGGAGTAAAGAGGTCCTAGATGGCAGGAAGCTTGGCCCCAGTGATGTACTAGGCCGTATACACTACCCTCTGTAGTGCCTTGCGCTTGGAGGCCGAGCAGTTGCCATACCAGGCAGTGATGCAACCAGTCTGGATGCTCTCGATAGTGCAGAACTTTTTGAGGATCTGAGGACCAATGTCAAATCAGTCTCATGAGGGGTGATAGGCTTTGTCATGCCCTCTTCCATGACTATCTTGGTGTGTTTGGACCATGATAGTTAGTTGGTGGACACCAAGGAACTTGAAGCTCTCAACCTGCTCCACTACAGCCCTGTCGATGAGAATGTGGGCGTGCTTGCTCCTCCTTCTCCTTTGTCACGTTGAGGGAGAGGTAGTTATCCTGGCACCACATGGCCAGGTCTCTGACCTCCTCCCTATAGGGTGTCTCATCGTCGTCGATTTACATTGCATCGGCAAGATAGAACAGCTGCCTCCGGTAAGACAATTGGTGGCGGTCTGTATATATTTGTAAACAACAGCTGGTGCATGAAATCTAATCATAAGGAAGTCTTGAGGTTTTGCTCACCTGAGGTAGAGTATCTCATGAAAAGCTGTAGACCACAATATTTACCAAGAGAGATTTAATCTATATTTTTCATAGCTGTCTATTTACCGCCACAAACCGATGCTTGTACTAAGACCGCACTATATGAGCTGTATACGGGCATAAGCAAAAAGGAAAAAGCTCATCCAGAGGCGGTGCTCCTAGTGGCCGGGGACTTGAAGGCAGGGAAACTTAAATCCATTTTACCTCATTTCTATTAACATGTTAAAGGTGCAACCAGAAGGGAAACAAACTAGACCATCTTTACTCCACACACAGAGATGCGTACAAATTCTCCACCGCGGTCCATTTGGCAAACCTGACCATAATTCTAACCTTCTGATTCCTGTGGAACTAAAAAAGATAGCACCAGTGACTCTGTCAATAAAGAAATGGTCATATGATGCAGATGCTAAACTACAGGACTGTTTTGCTTGCACAGACTGGAATATGTTCCGGGATTCTTCCGATGGCATTGAGGAGTACACCACATCAGGCTTCATCAATAAGTGCATTGGGGACGTCATCCCCACAGTGACTGTTTGTACACACCCAACCAGAAGCCATGGATTACAGGCAACATTCGCACTGAGCTAAAGGGTAGAGCTGCCGCTTCCAAGCAGCGGCAAGAAATCCCGCTATGCCCTCCGACCCACCATCAAACAGGCAAAGCGTCAATACAGGACTAAGATTGAATCTTACTGCACCGGCTTCGAAGCTCGTCGGATGTGTCAGGGCTTCTGAGTCTGCAAACTATTACAGACTACAAAAGGAAGGACAGCCGCAAGCTGCCCAGTGACACGAGCCCACCAGATGAGCTAAATCATTTCTATGCTCACTTCGAGGCAAGCAACACTGAAGCATGCATGAAAGTATTAGCTGTTCCGGACGACTGTGTGATCACGCTTTCGCAGCCGATGTGATTAAGACCTTTAAACAGGTCAACATTCACAAGGCCGTAGGGCCAGACGGATTACCAGGATTTGTACTCCGAGCATGCGCTGACCAATTGGCAAGTGTCCTACCTGATGTTTTTAACCTGTCCCTAACTGAGTCTATAATGCCAACATGTTTCAAGCAGACTACCATACTCCCTGTGCCCAAGAATACTAAGGTAACCGGCCTAAATGACTACTGACGTGTAGCACTCACGTCTGTAGCCATGAAGTGCTTTGTAAGGTTGGTAATGGCTCACATCAACACCATTATCTCAGAATCCCTAGACCTACTCCACTTTACACACCACCTCAACAGATCCACAGATTGTGCATCTCTATTGCACTCCACACTGCCCTTCCCCACCTGGAGAAAAGGACCACCTATGTGAGAATGCAATTCATTGACTACGGCTCAGCGTTAAACACTATAGTGCCCTCAAAGGTCATCACTAGGCTAAGGACCCTGGGACTCAACACCTCCCTCTGCAACTGTATCCTGGACTTCCTGATGGGCCGCCCCCAGGTGGTAAGAGTAGGTAACAACACATCTACCATGCTGATCCTCAACACGGAGGCCCCTCAGGCGTGCATGCTTCGTCCCCTCCTTTACTCCCTGTTCACTCATGACTACATGGCCAGGCACGACTCCAACACCATCATTACATTTGCCGACGACACAACAGTGACCGACAATGATGAGACAGCGGTGGGTAGGCCACAGTGTAGCAGTGTAGCTTGAAGGGGTTGAAACAGGTTAAATAATAAGCCTTGAGACAATTCAGACTTTAATTGTGTATGTGTGCAATAAAAAAATATTTCAGTGCCTTTGAACGGGGTATGTTGGTAGATGCCAGGCGCACCGGTTTGTATCAAGAAGTGCGACACTGCTGGGTTTTTCAGGCTCAAAAGTTTCCTGTGTGAATCAAGAATGGTCCACCACCCAAAGGACATCTAGCCAACTTGACACAGCTGTGGAAAGCATTGGTGTCAACATCCCTACGGAATGCTTTCGACACCTCGTAGAGTCTATGCACCGACGAATTGAGGCTATTCTGGGGGCAAATAAGGGGTACAACTCAATACTAAGAAGCTGTTCCTAAAGTTTGGTATACTCAGTGAATTATGGTATTAAACCACAAATTATCCAATATTTACTTTCCATCAAGGTCACAGCGACAAGTAAACATGTATCATGTCGAAACCAAACCAAACAAGACAGTTAAAAAAGACAGTAACATATCATTTGGATAGTACATCTGTAGATGCTCTAAAGATTATCTAAAGACTATCAGTAACAAATTACGGCCGGTTGTGATACAGCCTGGACAAGAGTGTCTGCTGGCCTCCCGAGTGGTGCAGCGGTCTAAGGTACTGCACCGCAGTGGTTAAGGTGTCACTACAGACCCGGGTTCGATCCCAAGCTGTGTTGCAGCAGGCCGTGACCGGGATCAAATCAAATCAAATTTTATTTGTCACATACACATGGTTAGCAGACGTTATACGAGTGTAGCAAAATGCTTGTGCTTCTAGTTCCAACAATGCAGTAATAACCAACGAGTAATCTAAACTAACAATTTCACAACAGCTACCTTATACACACAAGTGTAAAGGGATGAATAATATGTACATAAAGAAATATTAATGAGTGATGGTACAGAACGGCATAGGCAAGATGCAGTAGATGGTATCGAGTACAGTATATACATATGAGATGAGTAATGTAGCGTACGTAAACATTATATTAAGTGGCATTGGATACCCATTGATACCCATGAGGCGGCGTACAATTGGCCAGCATCGTTTGGGTTAGGGAAGAGTTTGGCCGGCCGGGATGTCCTTGTCCCAGTGCACTCTACCGACTCCTTGTGGCGGGCCGGGCGCATGCACCCTGACTTTGGTCGCCAGTTGTACGGTGTTTCCTCTGACACATTGGTGCGGCTGGCTTCTGTGTTCAGCGAGCAGTGTGTCAAGAAGCAGTGCGGCTTGGCAGGGTTGTGTTTCGGAGAACGCGTGGCTCTCAACCTTCGCTTCTCCCGAGTCCGTACGGGAGTTGCAGCGATGGTACATGACTGTTACTACCAAATGGATTTCATGCAATTGGGGAGAAAAAATGGTAACATTTATAAAAAATAAAAATAGGAGTGTCTCCCAAATGACCTATATTTAAAATGTACAGTTTAACAGACTGTACAACTAACACAAACATAAGGGATGGTTTCCAGTTCACATATAGAAGGAACAGTTTGAAACAAGCACATCTCCTAACAAACTGACACATTAAATATACAAGCATTCATCATCACATTTCACACTTTATAGGCAGTTTGAATAGGCTAGGGACTAAAAAGCACTGATGCTGGTTTGGATATTACTTGAATAGAGAGGAGGAACTTGTTGGATTGATTCTGTACAGGCCCTTAAAAAGCCTGGAGTCACAAGAGGAACTACTTGCTGTACTGCTGAATCATTCATTCTTATTCAGGTGTCCTATATCTTAGGTCAACACTTGACCTAGGTATCCAACACATTCTGATAAAATGCTGGAGGAAATGAGCTGTTGTGAGTGACAATGTTATTTTAAGAGGCCGTGAATAAGTAACTGAATTAATTAATAGATTCCCTCACACTTGAAGTTAATCTTCCCACAAATCACGTTGCTGCCTTTCCATGTATCTTTTTACTTGTCTTCCCTCCTCGAAACTGAATGTAAAAGCAAAGGTAATCATTACTTTAAGTCTTATGTTCCGTCTGTTCTACAATTGAAACATATCTTGTCTATTTTTCTACATGTCCAGCCACTCCCTATATAGACAGACACACTGCTATCACGCGCTTTCACGCAGTTGCATAATTTGACAAGCACAAAACAAGAGGGAGTGGGCAGCAGACAACTGCATGGTTTCAGCTATTTGTTCAAATCAGAATTAGTCCTCCCCCCCACACACACACACACATTTTCGCGGACTACTCTACATAACATTATCAGCGTTTATGGCCACTGACTTATTAACCAATGATGTTTGGGTCGCTCTGTGGCAGGACACACCCGAACACTGAAAACCCACTGCACCACCACTGGTGGACAGGCTGAGAGAAGGGTGAGGAAAATATCATGGTCATGGACATGTCCTCAACAACTTGAAGAATAGAATCGGTGAAAGCGCTTAATTTCACGACTACAATCTGGTACGGTATTTAATTAGAAAGCGAGTTTACAGTTTGAGAGAGGATATTGTATGGCATCGTTGATATTTAGGCTATAGTATAGGCTAATATTCTGCCATCTAATTACCAGGCAAAATAGCCTACCGGTATATGTATAGACAAATAGTGGACTGAGATTAGACGTTTCCCATCTCAATGTATAGAAGGAGATGCATAATGCATGCAGTCAGCAGGTGGAGTCTAAATTCTGCTGTATATTTCCATCGCCTAGACAAGAGCACTAGTTCAGAAGCCCGGCTGCTTTGAGGGGATTTCTTTCATGTACTAATAGTCTTCAATCGGGCCCTAATATTCCCACAAACGATGCACACTGGTTCCATTTGTTTAGTTTTTTCAAATACTGTAGGCCTGACTACATGCGTTTCAAAAATATGTTGATTGACACATGGAGAGTGACAACGTTGCGCATTGTGATCTTGTTTTGCGTTGGTCAGCATAGTCTTTTTGCGATATGGATGGTTTTACGGGAGATGTAGCAGTGTAGCCTCTACGATCAATGTTTTGCTGCTGACTGATATGAACGTGATCACCACTCTCTCCTTTCTCTCCTAGAGCACTGGTATGGCTGCTAAAAATATATAATTTAATAGTGAGATAGGGTATGAAGCCATTAGCCAGATCCGACTCTACATTTTTATTTTTGAGTTGGAGTGGGTTCCATTCCCTATAACGGCAGCTCGGAGCTGGCACGGGTTATGGCTGAAACATGTAGCTCAATCCAGGGATGCAATACTCCAAATTCGCCCAGTATCCAAACTGCCAAACCATGGCTAGATTAGCCTATACCACACCAAATTTCAGTAGCCTTCACAGGGTTTATTTCCGTTATTGTTGCTGGATGATATGTTAGATTAAATAATAAAGACAGACATAACTGTCAAATTCAGTAGCCTTGTTCAAGCGTTGTACAAGTCCCTACAAATGGGTCCGGGGAACAGCCCAGCTGGTCGATTATCTATCAACTAGACTCTGTAACATCATCCTTTTCAATAGAAAGTGCAAAAGTTAACGGCACAACATTAAGTTCTTAACAGTCAAGTCATAACAAATGAAAATGCATTTTCTTTTTATTTCAGTTGTCATCTTATTTTTTTAAATTGTATATAAACTTTCCTTTTGCTGTTCATGAGCGTACTCGTTGCATGTGGTACAGCTGCTGAAGGTCTTTAATTTCTTCTTGCATGTTTGGACAGTTTTTAATGTTTCACGTGCCTGGCGGTAGCATGCGTCAACTCCTACGTGACTGGAGTGTATGCGGGTATGCGGTAAGCATGTCATGTTTTGTCATTTATTATCATGTCTTGTCCCTGTGCTTCCCATTCTATTCGTTTCCCTCTGCTGGTCTTATTAGGTTCTTTCCCTCTTTCTATCCCTCTCTCTCCCCCTCCCTCTCTCACTCTCTCGCTCTCTCTTCTCTCTATCGTTCCGTTCCTGCTCCCAGCTGTTCCTATTCCCCTAATCATCATTTAGTCTTCCCACACCTGTTCCCGATCCTTTTCCCTGATTAGAGTCCCTATTTCTCTCCTTGTTTCCCGTACCTGCCCTGTCGGATCCTCATATATAATTCACCGTGCTGTGTCTATGTTTTGCCCTGTCGTGTCGTGTTTCCCTCAGATGCTGCGTGGTGAGCAGGTGTCTGAGTCTGCTAGGTTCGAGTGCCTTCCCGAGGCAACCTGCAGTTCTCGATCAAGTCTCCAGTCTGTTCTCGTCTTTACGTGTAGTATTATGCTTTTTGTTTTGTAAAGTTTATTCTGGATTAATTACTCTGTTTTCGCCAAGTCGCTTTTGGGTCCTCATTCACCTGCATGACAGAAGGATCCGACCTCTGTGTCTCTTGACGCCGGTACCATAGTGCCTTCTTCCTCTCCGGCCGGGGCGGGGTTCTTTTTTGTTAAGAAGAAGGACGGTACTCTGCGCCCCTGCGTGGATTATCGAGGGCTGAATGACATAACGGTTAAGAATCGTTATCCGCTTCCCCTTATGTCATCAGCCTTCGAGATTCTGCAGGGAGCCAGGTGCTTTACTAAGTTGGACCTTCGTAACGCTTACCATCTCGTGCGCATCAGAGAGGGGGACGAGTGGAAAACGGCGTTTAACACTCCGTTAGGGCATTTTGAGTACCGGGTTCTGCCGTTTGGTCTCGCCAATGCGCCAGCTGTTTTTCAGGCATTAGTTAATGATGTTCTGAGAGACATGCTGAACATCTTTGTTTTTGTCTATCTTGACGATATCCTGATTTTTTCACCGTCACTCGAGATTCATGTTCAGCACGTTCAACGTGTTCTACAGCGCCTTTTAGAGAATTGTCTCTACGTAAAGGCTGAGAAGTGCTCTTTTCATGTCTCCTCCGTTACTTTTCTCGGTTCCGTTATTTCCGCTGAAGGCATTCAGATGGATTCCGCTAAGGTCCAAGCTGTCAGTGATTGGCCCGTTCCAAGGTCACGTGTCGAGTTGCAGCGCTTTTAGGTTTCGCTAATTTCTATCGGCGTTTCATTCGTAATTTCGGTCAAGTTGCTGCCCCTCTCACAGCTCTTACTTCTGTCAAGACGTGTTTTAAGTGGTCCGGTTCCGCCCAGGGAGCTTTTGATCTTCTAAAAGAACGTTTTACGTCCGCTCCTATCCTCGTTACTCCTGACGTCACTAGACAATTCATTGTCGAGGTTGACGCTTCAGAGGTAGGCGTGGGAGCCATTCTATCCCAGCGCTTCCAGTCTGACGATAAGGTTCATCCTTGCGCTTATTTTTCTCATCGCCTGTCGCCATCTGAGCGCAACTATGATGTGGGTAACCGTGAACTGCTCGCCATCCGCTTAGCCCTAGGCGAATGGCGACAGTGGTTGGAGGGGGCGACCGTTCCTTTTGTCGTTTGGACAGACCATAAGAACCTTGAGTACATCCGTTCTGCCAAACGACTTAATGCCCGTCAAGCTCGTTGGGCGTTGTTTTTCGCTCGTTTCGAGTTTGTGATTTCTTACCGTCCGGGTAGCAAGAACACCAAGCCTGATGCCTTATCCCGTCTGTTTAGTTCTTCTGTGGCTTCTACTGATCCCGAGGGGATTCTTCCTTATGGGCGTGTTGTCGGGTTGACAGTCTGGGGAATTGAAAGACAGGTTAAGCAAGCACTCACGCACACTGCGTCGCCGCGCGCTTGTCCTAGTAACCTCCTTTTCGTTCCTGTTTCCACTCGTCTGGCTGTTCTTCAGTGGGCTCACTCTGCCAAGTTAGCTGGTCATCCCGGTGTTCGAGGCACTCTTGCGTCTATTCGCCAGCGATTTTGGTGGCCGACTCAGGAGCGTGACACGCGCCGTTTCGTGGCTGCTTGTTCGGACTGCGCGCAGACTAAGTCGGGTAACTCTCCTCCTGCCGGTCGTCTCAGACCGCTCCCCATTCCTTCTCGACCATGGTCTCACATCGCCCTAGACTTCATTACCGGTCTGCCTTTGTCTGCGGGGAAGACTGTGATTCTTACGGTTGTCGATAGGTTCTCTAAGGCGGCACATTTCATTCCCCTCGCTAAACTTCCTTCCGCTAAGGAGACGGCACAAATCATTATCGAGAATGTGTTCAGAATTCATGGCCTCCCGTTAGACGCCGTTTCAGACAGAGGCCCGCAATTCACGTCACAGTTTTGGAGGGAGTTCTGTCGTTTGATTGGTGCGTCCGTCAGTCTCTCTTCCGGGTTTCATCCCCAGTCTAACGGTCAAGCAGAGAGGGCCAATCAGACGATTGGTCGCATACTACGCAGCCTTTCTTTCAGAAACCCTGCGTCTTGGGCAGAACAGCTCCCCTGGGCAGAATACGCTCACAACTCGCTTCCTTCGTCTGCTACCGGGTTATCTCCGTTTCAGAGTAGTCTGGGTTACCAGCCTCCTCTATTCTCTTCCCAGCTTGCCGAGTCCAGCGTTCCCTCCGCTCAAGCGTTTGTCCAACGTTGTGAGCGCACCTGGAGGAGGGTGAGGTCTGCACTTTGCCGCTACAGGGCACAGACTGTGAGAGCCGCCAATAAATGCAGGATTAAGAGTCCTAGGTATTGTTGCGGCCAGAGAGTGTGGCTTTCCACTCGCAACCTTCCTCTTACGACAGCTTCTCGTAAGTTGACTCCGCGGTTCATTGGTCCGTTCCGTGTCTCCCAGGTCGTCAATCCTGTCGCTGTGCGACTGCTTCTTCCGCGACATCTTCGTCGCGTCCATCCTGTCTTCCATGTCTCCTGTGTTAAGCCCTTTCTTCGCACCCCCGTTCGTCTTCCCTCCCCCCCTCCCGTCCTTGTCGAGAGCGCACCTATTTACAAGGTACATAAGATCATGGACATGCGTTCTCGGGGACGGGGTCACCAATACTTAGTGGATTGGGAGGGTTACGGTCCTGAGGAGAGGAGTTGGGTTCCGTCTCGGGACATGCTGGACCGTTCACTCATTGATGATTTCCTCCGTTGCCGCCAGGATTCCTCCTCGAGTGCGCCAGGAGGCGCTCGGTGAGTGGGGGGGTACTGTCATGTTTTGTCATTTATTATCATGTCTTGTCCCTGTGCTTCCCATTCTATTCGTTTCCCTCTGCTGGTCTTATTAGGTTCTTTCCCTCTTTCTATCCCTCTCTCTCCCCCTCCCTCTCTCACTCTCTCGCTCTCTCTTCTCTCTATCGTTCCGTTCCTGCTCCCAGCTGTTCCTATTCCCCTAATCATCATTTAGTCTTCCCACACCTGTTCCCGATCCTTTTCCCTGATTAGAGTCCCTATTTCTCTCCTTGTTTCCCGTACCTGCCCTGTCGGATCCTCATATATAATTCACCGTGCTGTGTCTATGTTTTGCCCTGTCGTGTCGTGTTTCCCTCAGGTGCTGCGTGGTGAGCAGGTGTCTGAGTCTGCTAGGTTCGAGTGCCTTCCCGAGGCAACCTGCAGTTCTCGATCAAGTCTCCAGTCTGTTCTCGTCTTTACGTGTAGTATTATGCTTTTTGTTTTGTAAAGTTTATTCTGGATTAATTACTCTGTTTTCGCCAAGTCGCTTTTGGGTGCTCATTCACCTGCATGACAAAGCATCTCTGGACTTAGTGATTTGGGGATAATGACCTTCTGACCTCTGAACAAGATGCCATTTTGCACGCTGATCTCATCTCAAAAGGTCCAGTATTCTCTCACTGAAAGGTGTCTCTTATTTCAGGTATGGCCAACCTGTGAGAACCTTGGACTTCAGTGACTGTAGGTGTTTGTCCTTGTCAGTGTGTTGCCTGATCTGGGCTAGGCGGTGATCTGTGACGTTTAATTAAGTAGTCTGCCTGATTGATCTGTTGAACATCTTGTTCCTGCTGTAGCGAACAGATGGCATGCTGCTGATAGGCAGTGCCTCTGCCTGTACATTGTGCCATGCTCAGTGTGTTGCAGATGTACATCTCTGGTCCTGGCTTGTAGACGACCTTCAGGCTGTAGTTTTGCAGAGTCAGGAGCATGCTTTCAAACCTCTTGGGGGCACGTTGAGGAGAGGTTTACTGAATATGGCAATGAGTGGTTTGTGGTCAGTTTCAGCGGTGACCAGCTCTCGACTATATAAGTAGTGATGGAAGCGCTGGCAGGAGAAGATGGTGCTGAGGCACTCCCTCTCAATTTGTGCATAGGTTTGTTTGGTGGGGGGGGGGGCGCTCTCGAGGCAAATGCACCTGGCTGGCCTTCCAGCATAAGACAGTATCCAAGTCCACTTTAGCTGGAGTTGCTCTGGATTGTGACAGGCTTCGTAATGTTGTAGTAGCGCATCACTGGCATGGATGAAGCCAGAGATTTCATCTCCTGCACTGCGGCCTCATGTTTGGGTAGCCAGTGCCATCGTGTGTTTTTGTCCAGCAACTGGCACAGAGGCTCACAGACTACTGATAGGTCTGGCATAAATTTTGCAAAACCGATGAGACGCTGCACTCCTTTTGCATCAGATGGGTTTGGCATGTCGAGGATTGCTCTGACTTTGTCAGGTTCCGGCTTCAGGCCTTTGGCCGAGAGAATGTTGCCATGGAAGTGACGTCTTTCACCTTGAACTGCAGCTTCTTCAGGTCAAGGCACAGCTAAACTGATCAGGGGCGCTCCATCAGTGCCAGGAGCTTCACATCATTGTCGTCTGTGTCACCACAGCCTACAATCAGGACATCATCAGCGACGGGTTCAATGAAATTGAGCCCAGCCAGTAACTCTTCCTGTTTGCGTTGGTATACCTCAGGCGCCACTGAGACACAAAACGTGATCTTGAACAAGCGTTTCTAGATCCGGGGGGTCCAGAAGTTAGTCATGAAGCTGCTTTCGTCGTCCAGCTTGCATTGCAGGAATGCATCTCGGTCATCCACCAAGGTGAAAATCCTGGCCTTGGGAAGCTTGTAGAGGACATCCTCCAGTGTCGGCAATGATGTAGTAGGAATGTTTTAGTGCTTGGTTCTGATGCTTTGGGTCGATGCAGACCCTCAACTTTTCTGGCTTTTTCACTATGACAATATTGCTGATCCAGTCAGTTGGTTCAGTCACAGATGTCATGTGGCCATTCGGCCTCATACTCGTCCAGCTGGGCCTTCACAGCCACTTTCAATGCAATGGGCACATTGTGGGGAGCACACTGGACTGACTCTATCATCCAATTCAAGGTGTACCTCCCCAGGTACTGATTCAATGTGCTCATTGAATACGTCGTCATATCTACTGAGTAGATGTTCTTTGGACAGAGATCCATGTTGCACATGCTCCACAATGTGCAGGTCATTTGGTACAGGGAACTGCATCAGTCCCAGACGTTTAAATTTAGAGTCTGAGAGGAGAATATGTTAACAACTGGATTCTGGCACGTAGTACCGGAATCCAGTTGACATTGTTGCAGCTTGTTGTGTAGTCGTAGTGGCACAAACCATTTCTTCCCTCTTGACTGTACAACCCCAATGGATTCATGCATGTAATTGTCACTTTCACTGTTCTGAACACTGAGTGACACCATCAACACAGCGAATCTTGCCCTCACTCAACCTTCTTTTGCTTTTGAGACACTTTTGCAAAGTGATTATTAGTTCCACAAGCTCTGCATGGTTTTGTTGTAGGCAGGGCAGTGGTCTTTGCCTTGTGTGTTTGCAATTCCACAGTATTTGCATGCTATGGGGCTGTCTGTGTTCACCATTCGTGGTGAATTGTCTGAATGTCTGCCTGGCAACAGCATGAACAGTATCAGCGTCAGTGAGTGGGGTTTCCATTTCCATTACTCTCATTCTCATGTCAGTGACTTCGGCAGTGCAGCACATTTCAGTGGCAGCTACTGATGTTAAGCGCCTCTCTTTTAGTAGATGCCAGCGCGTGTCATAATTTGCAAATCCCAGTACTATTTTGACACACATCAGTTAATCTTTCAATCCCCCTTATTCACAAGAAGCAGATCTTTCTCTCAAACAGGTTACAAAGTTGTGTACTGACTCTCTTCCTGTTTGCAGCTTCCAAAAACAAACCACTCGTAAATTACGTTCCTGGCGTGCTTGAAGTAATTCTCCAATGCCTTCAGTATGGCCTTTGCATTATCCTGTTGTGCTGTGAGGGTGAGATTGTGCCGGTAGATATGCCTGCATTCGCTGCTCATTAAGCTCCTCAGAGTTGCCGCTTGGACCTTGTTGGGTTTTTCATGTAGACTTGTTGCCAGCACATAGTCCTCGAATTCATCCCTGTCCCAATTAGTATTCCAGTCCTCTGTAAGAAGCATTGGTGGTGGAATGTTCACTGACATAGCGATGAAATAGGAGATCGCTTTGCCTTCAGCCATCGAGGTAGGTAGTGATGCTAACAAGCCAGCTAACAACAACTTTCTGTATGATATATTAGAATAAAGAATAAAGGCACAGAAATGTCAAGTTCAATAGCCTTGATCAAGCATTGTACAAGTCCCTACATACGGGGTCCAGAGAACAGATCAGCTAGTCGATTACCTGTCAACTAGACTCCGTAACAGTGATGGGCCTGTGAATACTGAACATGTATGTACATTATAGGCCATGTCAGTGAAGGATTGGCTTGCTAGCTAGCGAATATGCGTTAGCAACCTAGCTAAACATTAAGCTATGGGCTGGCACTGGCAGTCTGGGATTATGGAGAGTGAATTCAATTATTTATTCATCATTTTGCTAGACCATAAGCAATACGCACAAATATGCATTGCCAAACAACGCTACTGCCACCCTCTGGTTTGAATTATTTGGACAAGGCTGGGTGAATGACAACTTCCAAGGTCTTTGCTGTGTCAACACAAAAGAGAATTGACTGCTGTTTGTCTATCCTACCAGTGTGTATGAGCGTTAATACTTGTGCACATCTCTCTCAATTCAATTTGCTATATTGGCATGACGTAAAAATGTACACATTGCCAAAGTTTACTTTGGAGATTTTAAAATATGAACATAATAATCAATATTGTCAACGGAACAACAATAACCAAGGGTCAAAATAACCATACATTGAACAATAACAATGAGCATAGAGGACATGTGCAGATTGGTTGGTCTGTCAGACACTGTCTGTGGCCTACCCACCGCTCTCTCTGTCCTCCCCCAACAGTATGGGTAGCCTATCCTCAACAGAGAGGCATTTGAATTAGTGTTTCCAATTTGGGGAAATTACACAATTTTGGTATTGCAGGATTTGGTAATGATAGGAGGGGTGGGGGTCACTGTATTTTAGATGTTTACAAAACTTAATTGCTCGTTTTTTAGTTTTTATGATTAGTGGATATTGGCCTAATTCTGCCCTGCATGCATTGTTTGTAGTTTTCCTCTGGACATGTAGAAAAATCTTACAGAACTCTGCATGCAGGGTTTCAATGGGTTGTTTGTCCCATTGAGTGAAATCTTGTTTTGCAAGTGGACCCCACATCTCGCTGCCTGGGTGACACCAGGCACAGGTCATCTGCGAAGACCCTGGTTAAAGAATTCTGTTATTTTTATGCCCCCTACGCAGCTTTAAATAACTTTGTAGAACAGTCCTGTATGCCAAATATAATCAAATGCCTTTTGGAAGTTGATAAAGCAAGTGTACATTTTCGTATTATTTTGGTGGACATGTTTATCAATCAGGGTGTGTAGGCTGTAAATGTTTTGGTACATCTTCCGATGTTTCGGTTTGTATCCAATTTGGCTTTTAATCAAGACATTGTGCTTGTTGAGGAAGTTTAGACCTCTCTACATTTATAATACTGCAGAAAACCTTGCCCAGGTTACTGTTCAAACAAATGCCTCAAATTGTTAGTGTCAAATTTGTCTCCATCCTTAAAGATTGGGGTTTTGAGTCCTTGATTCCAGATGTCAGGGAAATAAAATGAAGCAGTTTTAACCTTATCATAAATCAGTTCCAAATATCTCTAAAGGCGTGAGTTTTTTTTATGCACGTGATGTCAGAATACGCTCACTGTTCCAAAATATGATTATTGCGTAAAAGAACAGTTAACATACGCTGCCTGCTAATTATCTATAGGCTGTTTCAACTTGTCAATTTAAAATTATTTTCAGTCAACAGTTTGAATTAAGGTGTGTTCCGCCTCCTCATTAATTCACATAGAAGTAGCCCATTTCAGAGTTGCGGACAATTTTACGTTTTGAGGCTTTTAGTGTGAAGATGCTGGAAGAAATGGGTACAAAAGTATCTATATCCACAGTAAAATGAGTCCTATATCGACATAACCTGAAAGGCTGCTCAGCATGGAAGAAGCCACTGCTCCAAAACTGCCATAAAAAAGCCAGACTATGGTTTGCAACTGCACATGGGGACAAAGATTGTACATTTTGGAGACATGTCCTCTGGTTTGATGAAACAAAAATAGAACTGTTTGGCCATAATGACCATTATGTTTGGAGAAAAAAGGGGGAGGCTTGCAAGCTAAAGAACACCATCCCAACCATGAAGCACAGGGGTGGCAGCATCATGTTTTTCTTTGCTGCAGGAGGGACTGGTGCATTTTACAAAATCAATGGCATTATGAGGAGGAAAATTACGTAGATATATTGAAGCAACATCTCAAGACATCAGTCGGGAAGTTAAAGCTTGGTCCCAAATGGGTCTTCCAAATAGACAATGATCCCAAGCATACTTCCAAAGTTGTGGCAAAATGGCTTAAGGACAACAAAGTCAAGGTACTGTAGTGGTCATCACAAAGCCCTGACCTCATTTCTATAGAACATTTGAGGGCAGAACTGAAAAAGCATGTGTGAGCAAGGAGGCCTACAAACCTGATTCAGTTCCACCAGCTCTGTCAGGAGGAATGGGCCAAAATTCACCCAACTTATTGTGGGAAGGTTGTGGAAGGCTACATGAAATGATTGACCCAAGTTAAACAGTTGAAAGACAATGCTACCAAATACCAATTGAGTGTTTGTAAACTTCTGACCCACTGGGAATGTGATGAAAGAAATAACTGTTACGGAGTCTAGTTGATAGGTAATCGACTAGCCGGACTGTTCCCCGGACTCCAGTTGTAGGGATTTGTACAATGCACAAACAAGGCTATTGAACCTGACATTGGTGTCTGTCTTTATTCCTTTATCTAACGTATCATACTGAAACATGGTATCAGAAGTGGCTCGGAAAACACACGTTTGTTATTTTTGTAGCTAAGTACAGTATAGGCGCAGTTACGTTCCATATGCGAACACACGCCGTTTCCTACTCACAACACTGATCAACTCGTTGTTAGCTGGCTAGCTAGCATCACTACCTACGTCGATGACTGAAGGCAAAGAAATCTCATATTCCATTACTATGGCAGCGAATCCCATGGTTCTCACAGGGGACTGGAATACTAATTGGGACAACTTCAGGGATGAATTCGAGGACTATGCGCTGGCGACCGGTCTACATGAGAAACCCAACGAGGTACAAGCAGCAACTTTGAGGAGTTTAATGGGCAGCGAATGCAGGCATATCTACCGGCACAATCTCCCCCTCACAGCACGACAACAGTGTGATGCAAAGGCTATTGGATGCATTTGAGAATTACTTCAAACCCGCCAGAAACGTAATTTATGAGCGGTTCGTTTTCGGAAGCTGTAAACAGGAAGAGGGTGAGTCAGTACACAACTTTGTAACCCGTTTTGAGAGAGAAATCCGCCACTTGTGAATACGGGGGATTGAAAGATGAATTGATTCATGACAAAATAGTGCTGGGAATTGCAAATGAGGATACACGCCGGCATCTACTGAGAGAGAGAGAGAGACTTAACATTAGTAACTGCCATTTAAATGTGCCGCACTGCTGAAGTCATTGACATGAGAATGAGAGCAATGGAAATCCAAACCCCACGCTCCGACGTTGATACCGTTCACGCTGTTGCTAGGCAGACGTTCAGACTAAACCAATCGAGGCAGAGCAATTCACCACGAACGGTGAACACAGAGAGCCCCGTAGCATGTAAATACTGTGGGAATACACACATACGTGGCAAAGAGCACTGCCCTGCCTACGGAAAGCCATGCAGAGCTTGTGGAACTAATAATCATTTTGCAAAAGTGTGTCTCAAAAGCAAAAGAAGGGTGAGTGAGGGCAAGATTCACCGTGTTGATGATGTCACTCAATTTTCAGAGCTGAAAAGGGAAAGTGACATTTACATGCATGAATCCATTGGGGCTGTACACTCGAGGGAAGAAATGGTTTGTGACACTACGATTACACAACAAGCAACAGCAATGTCAACTGGATTCTGGTGCTACATGCAACGTAATGAGCTACAAAGACAAAATCAATCTGGCACCTGACACACATCTTTTGCCCAGCGATACTAGACTAAAGCTCTACTCAGGAGAGCTAATGAGCTCTATGGGCACCTTTGAGAGTTTGAGATTGTAAAAACCAGTCAACATCCTCTCCTCTCAGGTTCTACATGCGAACGCCTGGGACTGATGCAGTTCACTGTACTAAATGACCTGCAAGTTGTGGATCATGTCCAGCATGGAACCCTATCCAAAGAACAACTACTTAGCAGATATGACGATGTATTCAACATGCCCGTTGAATCTGTGCCTGGGGAGGTACACCTTGAAGTGGATGAGAGCATCACTCCAGTCCAGTGTGCTCCTCGCAATGTGCCCATTGCAATGAAAGTGGCTGTGAAGGCCCAGCTGGACAAGTCTGAGGCCGATGGCCACATGACATCTGTGACTGAACCAACTGACTGGATCAGCAATATGGTCATAGTGAAAAAAACAGAGAAGCTGAGGGTCTGCATCGACCCAAAGCATCTGAACCAAGCACTGAAACGATCCCACTACATCATGCCGACACTAGAGTATGTCCTCTATAAACTTCCCAAGGCCAGGATTTTCACCATGGTGGATGCCCGAGATGCATTCCTTCAATGCAAGCTGGATGAAGAAAGCAGCCTCATGACTACCTTCTGGACCCCCTGGGGTCGGAAACGCTGGCTCAAGTTCCCGTTTGGTGGGAAAAAAGGCCTGAAGCCGGACCCAGACAAGGTCAGAGCGATCCTCAACATGCCAAACCCGTCTGATGCAAAAGGAGTGCAGCGTCTCATCGGTTTTGCAAAGTTCATGCCACACCTATCAGCAGTCTGTGAGCCTCTGCGCCAGTTGCTGGACAAAGACACACCATGGCACTGGCTACCCAAGCACAAGGCCGCAGTGCAGGAGATGAAATCTCTGGCTTCATCCATGCCAGTGTTGCGCTACTACGATGTCATGAAGCCTGTCACAATCCAGAGCGACTCCAGCCAAAGGGGACTTGGATGCTGCCTTATAAAGGAAGGCCAGCCCGTTGCGTTTGCCTCGAGAGCGCTCACCCCCACCGAACAAAACTATGCACAAATTGAGAAAGAGTGCCTCAGCATCATCTTCTCCTGCCAGTGATTCCATCACTACTTCTATAGGCGAGACCTGGTCATCGCTGAAACTGACCACAAACCACTCATTGCCATATTCAGTAAACCTCTCCTCAACGCGCCCAAGAGGCTTCAAAGCATGCTCCTGACTGCAAAACTACAGCCTGAAGGTCATTTACAAGCCAGGACCAGAGATGTACATCAGCGACACACTGAGCAGGGCAACAACACAATGTACAGGCAGAGGCACTGTCTATCAGCGGCAGGTCATCTGTTCGCTACAGCAGGAACAACAAGATGTTCAACAGATCAATCAGGCAGACTACTTAATTAAACGTCACAGATCACCGCCTAGCCCAGATAAGGCAACACACTGACAAGGACAAACACCTACAGTCACTGAAGTACATGGCTCTCGCAGGTTGGCCATACCTGAAAGAGGAGACACCTTTCACAGTGAGAGAATACTGGACCTTTCGAGATGAGATCAGCGTGCAAAATTGCGTCTTGTTCAGAGGTCAGGTCATTATTCCCAAATCACTACGTCCAGAGATACTTACCCGCATACACTCCAGTCACGTTGGAGGTGATGCATGCTACCGCCAGGCTCGTGAAACATTATACTGGCCAAACATGCAAGCAGGAATTAAAGACTTTGTCAGCAACTGTACCACATGCAACGAGTACGCTCATGAACAGCAAAAGGAAACCATGATGTCACACGAACTGCCCACAAGGGCCTGGCAAATCATCAGCATGGACTTATTCAGCCACAGACAAAAGGACTATCTTCTCATCGTTGATCACTACTCTGACTTTTGGGAAATTGAACTGCTCCCTGACTTGTCTGCAGAGATGGTCATAAAGCGCTGCAAGGCGCAGTTTGCAAGTCAAGGTCAGCCTGACAAGGTAATCACGGACAAAGACCCACAATTCACTGCACAGTTCAAGCGTTTCGCCTCAGAATGGGAGTTTGACCATGTGACCTCCTCTCCAAGACACCCAAAAGCAAATGGCAAGACAGAATCAGCTGTCAAGATTGCAAAAAACCTGTTAAGCAGGGCCTTGCGCGACAGCAACGACCCATGGAAAGCGATCTTACAGTGGAGGAACACACCCACTGAAAACATGGACAGCAGCCCAGCACAACGCCTTCTGTCCAGACGTCTGAAGACCACCATCCCCGTAGCTAACAAGCTACTTGAGCCCTGCGTCATGGTTGGCGTCACGGACAAACTGCGTCACAGAAAGCGGCTCGCTAAGTGCTTCTACGACCGGACTGCTCGAGACCTACCAGAGCTGGAGGTGGGTGAAACGATAAGGATGAAACCGCTGCCGGGAGACCACACAGGACTTTGGAGGCTGGGCACATGCCTGCAGAGAGTTGCACCACGTTCTTACCTGGTGGATGTTGGTGGCTCCCTCTATCGTCGCAATCGGGTGGATCTGCGCGTAGCAGAGCAGACAAACCAGAACACACCATACACTCACCTAGATGAGCTGGATCACAGTCCAGGCCTAAGGGTAAGGGGTGCAGAATTGAGACCTGGGCCAACTGAAGGTGAGGCTTCTACCCCACCAAGCTCTCCAGCTCGTGCCCCTAATCCTACCCCTGTCAGAGCCAATACTTACTCACGGTTGGGTTGGCTGTGCAAGCCACTGGACAGGCTTACTCTGTAAGCAAGGGACTGTTAACTTGCCCTTGGTTAATTAAAATCTATATTTGTTCTTAAATCATTAAATTGAAATTAAAAAAGGAAGATGACAACTGAAGTAAAAAAGAAAATGTAATGCTTTTTCTATTGTTATGACCTGACTTAAAAATGTAATGTTATGCCTTTATGTTTGCACTTTCTATTGAAAAGGATGATGTTACGGAGTCTAGTTGATAGGTAATCGACTAGCCAGACTGTTCCCCGGACTCCAGTTGTAGGGATTTGTACAATACACAAACAAGGCTATTGAACCTGACATTGGTGTCGGTCTTTATTCCTTTATCTAATATGTCATACTGAAACAATAACAGCTGAAATAAGTCATTCTCTCTACTATTATTCTGACATTTCACATTCTTAAAATAAAGTGGTGATCCTAATTGACCTAGACAGGTCATTTTTGCTATGATTAAATGTCCGGAATTGTGAAACACCTTAGCCAAATAGATTTAAACTCAGTTCATGTAAACTTCTGACTTCAACTGTATGGAGCATAATGTATTTAGAGTTTTATTCACATGTTTTCAAGTACTGGTAACGAATAATGCATTCCGATTATTGCATAGATTGTAATGGAAACCTATGATGTGTGTAAAATACCTTTTTGATGGTTGTGCTGATTTATAATGAGCTAAGCTATTTGCCAGCTATGTGTGTGTGTGTGGCGCCATGTTTGTTGACATTATACCATGCATTCTGGGTAATCTGTCAGACCAAAGATGTTATATTGAGGTACATGAATAGTTCTTTCGGGTAAACGTCTGGAAGTGAATGAAGGGAAGTGAATGATTGTAGATGACACACCCCCTTCAACATGCATACTATAAACAGACCAAACTCCTCTGATCTTTGGTTGATGCAAAAAAACAAACATGGAGGCGCGCACAAACTACCCATTGTCGGATTACTTTCGATTTCTAGAAAGTATTTACTCAATTATTTTGATCAATGATGAGCTCACTTGTGATGTGATTAATTATAAATAGTAATTGCTATTAGCCAATTCATATTGTAGTTTCTCTCAGCCGAGAGTTATAAAAATATGACCACTTGTGTTGCGTCAATCTTTCCCCAGTTAGCGCTAGGACAATTGTACCCTACATTTTCCGGTTTAGGTTATTGTGTTATGCTGTAGCTCCTTCTGTGAATGTCTGAACATTGCATCCAAAAATAAACTGGACATAACTGGTCACATTCTGGACATAACTTTGTAAGGAGTGTGTTTGTGCAAAATGTTTCTGTGAAGAAACAGTGTGGCCTTCTCAAATGCTGACTGTTGCATCAATCGAAACTGGAAGTTCTAAATAAGTTTTCTAGTCACACCGGTTTGAGCGTACTGACCACTGTAGAATGATCACAGTTTACTGGGCTGTGAATGTGTGGTTGTTTCCATGTCTGTTCTTTTGAGAAACAATGCAATTTGGCTGTGATCAGACAGGTGTTAGTGGCTTGATGGTGAAAAAGCTGAGAAAGAAAGGGCCAATGTCTGTAATTATATACTCTCTCTCTCACACACAGACACAAACAAAGCTTTAAGTACTTTTAAAACTTCAGGAATTCTAAATGAGTGTGACTATAGGAGAAAAAAACTGGCCTATGGATACAAAGAGATTTTTAACTTGTCCAGCAATGTTATGAAAACATTGTAACCATCTGTACTGTTTAGATAACTTTACACGCATATAGGTCTACACCCACTCTCTATCACTTACTCCTACTCTCATGCTATTGACTATTATATTGATTACCTCATTGTTGGGAATGAACCTATTCCTTTTCAGTTCTTCCCAGGCAGAAAAAAAAACATATGCTAACTTTCTCATGATTTTGTCGAGAGGCACACTGTCTTCAGCTATTTAAAGGTGCAAGCATTGACTGTAGCTGTGTTCTGGGTCCATGCGGAAACACGTGCACTTAAAAGGTTTCCGTGCGGTGAAGAAATGGAGATGTGATTAACAGTGTCACTTTTTTTTACTGCGACTAACATGTCACGTGTTAACTTTCACAGCCCTAGTATTAAATGTAACAAACAAATACTCCATTTTTTTTCCCTTGCAGGGTAATTCCAAGATGGACAAATATCTGTCACCTCAGAATATCCCAGACACCAGACAGCCATCTTTAACAGAGGACCTTGGTTCCCCATACAGCATCAACATGAGTCTCCTCCTACCTGACGTTACCTACCTGTGCCCCAGCCTGTGTCGGGCTATGAGACCCATCAAGACAGAGCCTCTCTCCCACTCCCTCATCCATCCCAGTTGCCAGTGCAACCCTGGTCCAACAACCCTTCCAGAACACCGTGGGCTATATGGCGCTTCGACAAACACAGGAAGTAGTCTGTTTATTAAACAGGAAATTCCCTCCCTGGACTTCCCAGACATTCCGTTCTTCCAGCTGTTGAACTCTGAGCTGGAGCAGCTGGTGCCCGATCACCAGGTGAACAGCAACCTCCATAGTAGGGTCCCTATGTCCTCCTTGTCGGTCCCTTTCAGCAACGTCCACATACCATCCCCCCAGATTGTTGTGAAATCTATGGGAAGCCCACAAAATTTGGGCAATCGTCTGATAACCCAGTTTGCAAGCCATTCGCAGCAGCGACCAGACTATCTTCCTCCGTCCCCGCCTAACTCTGAGCCAGAGAGCCCAGACAGAGGGAAAGAGCTGATCCAGAATCGTTCTCCGCCTTCATCTTATGCAGCCAGTATTGCTTTGAAACTAAGACCTGTTCTTAGGCCAGTCCCAAGTTCTGGTCTAGGATCAGTTCCGAGCAAATGTCTTAGATCAATTCAGAGTCCAGGTCTTGGACAAAGCCAAAGTTCTAGTCTTGGAACAGGCCAGAACTCTGGTGTTGGGCCAGTGTCCCCAACGTTGGCTCAATCGGTTCCAGAGAGGTTTAACCACAGGAATAACACTGACCTGGAGAGGAGGAGGATACATTACTGTGACATGGCAGGTAGTCTCAATTCACTAAAGCAGGGTTCCCAAACTGGCGGCCCGTGGGCCGAATTTGGCCCGTGGGTTGTTTTATGTGGCCCTCCCCATGTTTTCTGAGCATAGAAAATAAGTACACTGCACAAAAAATAAAGGGAACACTTAAACAACACAATGTAATTCCAAGTCAATCACACTTCTGTGAAATCAATCTCTCCACTTAGGAAGCAACACTGATTGACAATAAATGTCAATGCTGTTGTGCAAATGGAATAGACAACAGGTGGAAATTATAGGCAATTAGCAAGACACCCCTAATAAAGGAGTGGTTCTGCAGGTGGTGACCACAGACCACTTCTCAGTTCCTATGCTTCCTGGCTGATGTTTTGGTCACTTTTGAAAGCTGGCGGTGCTTTCACTCTAGTGGTAACATGAGACGGAGTTACAACCCACACAAGTGGTTCAGGTAGTGCAGCTCATCCAGGATGGTACATCAATGCGAGCTGTGGCAAGAAGGTTTGCTGTGTCTGTCAGCGTAGTGTCCAGAGCATGGAGGCGCTACCAGAAGACAGGCCAGTACATCAGGAGACGTGGAGGAGGCCGTAGGCGGGCAACAACCCAGCAGCAGGACCGCTACCTCCGCCTTTGTGCAAGGAGGAGCAGGAGGAGCACTGCCAGAGCCCTGCAAAATTACCTACAGCAGGCCACAAATGTGCATGTGTCTGATCAAACGGTCAGAAACAGACTCCATGAGGGTGGTATGCAGGCCCGATGTCCACAGGTGGGGATTGTGCTTTACAGCCCAACACCGTGCAGGACGTTTGGCATTTGTTAGAGAACACCAAGATTGGCAAATTCACCACTGGCGCCCTGTGCTCTTCACAGATGAAAGCAGGTTCACAGTGAGCACATGTGACAGACGTGACAGAGTCTGGAGACCGCCGTGGAGAACGTTCTGCTGCCTGCAACATCCTCCAGCATGACCGGTTTGGTGATGGGTCAGTCAAGGTGTGGGGTGGCATTTCTTTGTGGGGCCGAACAGCCCTCCATGTGCTCGCCAGAGGTAGCCTGACTGCCATTAGGTACCTAGATGAGATCCTCAGACCCCTTGTGAGACCATATGCTGGTGCGGTTGGCCCTGGGTTCCTCCTAATGCAAGACGATGCAAGACCTCATGTGGCTGGAGTGTGTCAGCAGTTCCTGCAAGAGGAAGGCATTGATGCTATGGACTGGCCCGCCCGTTCCCCATTCCTGAATCCAATTGAGCACATCTGGGACATCATGTCTCGCTCCATCCACCAACGCCACGTTGCACCATAGACTGTCCAGGAGTTGGCAGATGCTTTAGTCCAGGTCTGGGAGGAGATCCCTCAGGAGACCATCCGCCACCTCATCAGGAGCATGCCCAGGCATTGTAGGGAGGTCATACAGGCACGTGGAGGCCACACTCACTACTGAGCCTCATTTTGACTTGTTTGAAGGACATTACATCAAAGTTGGATCAGCCTGTAGTGTGGTTTTCCACTTTAATTTTGAGTGTGACTCCAATTCCAGACCTCCATGGGTTGATAAATTTGATTTCCATTAATTATTTGTGTGTGATTTTGTTGTCAGCACATTCAAACTATGTAAAGAAAAAGTATTTAACAATAATATTTCATTCAATCAGATCTAGGATGTGTTATTTCAGTGTTCCCCTATTTTTTTGAGCAGTGTATATACAGTACCAGTCAAAGCTTTGGACACACTAACTCATTCTAGGGTTTTTCTTTATTTTTTACCTTTTCTACATAGTAGAATAATAGTGAATACATCAAAACTATGAAAAACACATTTGGAATTACGAAGTGTCCAAAAAAGTCTTAAACAAATCAAAATAAACTTAGCAAAAAAATAAACGTCCTCTCGCTGTCAACTGTGTTTATTTTCTGCAAACTTAAAATTTGTAAATATTTGCATGACCATAACAAGATTGAACAACTCAGACATAAACGGAACGAGTTCCATAGACATGTGACTAACAGAAATTGAATAATGTGTCCCTGAACAAAGGGGGGGGGGGGTCAAAATCAAAAGTAACAGTCAGTATCTGGTGGCCACCAGCTGCATTAATTACTGCAGTGCATCTCCTCCTCATGGACTGCACCAAATTTACCAGTTCTTGCTGTGAGATGTTACCCCACTATGCCACCAGGGTACCTGCAAGTTTCCGGACATTTCTGGGGGGAATGGCCCTAGCACTCACCCTTCAATCGCTCTGGATAAGAGCGTCTGCTAAATGACTTAAATGTAAATCCAACAGGATGTGCTCAATGGGATTGGGATCTGGGCTCTTTGCTGGCCATGGCAGAACACTGACATTCCTGTCTTGCAGGAAATCACGCACAGAACGAGCAGTATGGCTGGTGGAATTGTCATTCTGAAGGGTCACGTCAGAATTAGCCAGCAGGAAGGGTACCACATGAGGGAGGAGGATGTCTTCCCTGTAACGCACAGCATTGAGATTGCCTGCAATGACAACAAGCTCAGTCCGATGATGCAGTGACACACTGCCCCAGACCATGACAGACCCTCCAACTCCATCCCGCTCCAGACTACAGGCCTCGGTGTAACGCTCATTCTTTTGACGATAAACACGAATCAGACCATCACTCTGGTGTGACAAAACCGCGACTCGTCAGTGAAGAGCACTTTTGCCAGTCCTGTCTGGTCCAGCGATGGTGGGTTTGTGCCTATAGGTGACGTTGCTGCCGGTGATGTCTGTTGAGGACCTGCCTTACAAGAGGCCTACAAGCCCTCAGTTCAGCCTCTCTCAGCCTATTGCGGACAGTCTGAGCACTGATGGAGGGATTGTGCGTTCCTGGTGTAACTCGGGCAGTTGTTCCCATCCTGTACTTGTCCAGCTGGTGTGATGTTCAGTTGTACCGATCCTGTGCAGGGCAATCAGCTATCCATCCTGTCTCCCTGTCGTGCTGTCTTAGGTGTCTCACAGTACGGATATTGCAATTTATTGCCCTGGCCACATCTGCAGTCCTCATGCCTCCTTGCAGCATGCCTAAGGCATGTTCACGCAGATGAGTAAGGACCCTGGGCATCGTAGTTTAGTGTCTTAAGTTTTCATAACTGTGACCTTAATTGTCTACCGTCTGTAAGCTGTTAGTGTCTTTACGACCGTTTCACAGGTGCATGTTCATTAATTGTTTATGGTTCATTGAACAAGCATGGGAAACAGAGTTTAAACCCTTTACAATGAAGATCTGTGAAGTTATTTGGATTTTTACTAATTATCCTTGAATGACAGGGTCCTGAAAAAGGGACATTTCTTTTCTTGGTGAGTTTATATTTCAGATTCTTTAAAGAAGCCACCTTTTTTCCT
Organism: Oncorhynchus gorbuscha; assembly: GCF_021184085.1. Classification (NCBI taxonomy): domain Eukaryota; kingdom Metazoa; phylum Chordata; class Actinopteri; order Salmoniformes; family Salmonidae; genus Oncorhynchus; species Oncorhynchus gorbuscha. Next base: position 47,968,300 of record NC_060181.1, on the reverse strand, counting down.
AGCTGACAGCTTTTCACACTCTTGGTATTCTGTCAGGTAGTCACCTGTAATGCATTTCAATTGACAAGTGTGCCTTGTTGAAGGTTCACATGGATTTTCTTTCTCTTTAATGCGTTTGAGCAAATCAGTTGTGTTATGACAAGATAGGGTAAAATACCTAAATCTTCTGTATACCACCCCTACCTTGTCATAACACAACTGATTTGCTCAAGCGCATTAAGAAGGAAAGAAAATCCACAAGGTAGGGGTGGTATACAGAAGACTAACCCTTTTACCCTATTTGGTAAAATACCAAGTCCGTATTATGGCAAGAACAACTCAAATAAGCAAAGTGAAACAACAGTCCATCATTATTTTATGACATGAATGTCAGTGAATCCTGAAAAGTTCAAGAACTTTAAAAGTTTCTTCAAGTGCTGTAGCAAAAACCATCAAGTGCTATGATGAAACTGGCTCTCATGAGGACTGCCACAAGGAAGGAAGACCCAGTTGCCACTGCTGCAGAAGAGGAGTTTATTAGAGTTAGCAGTCTCAGAAATTGCTTCCCAATTAAATGCTTGACAGAGTTCAAGTAACAGACACATCTCAACATCAACTGTTCAGAGGAGACTATGTGAATCAGGCCTTCATGGTCAAATTGCTGCAAAGAAACCATTACTAAAGGACACAATAATAAAAAGATACTTGCTTGGGACAAGAAACACGAGCAGATTATATTAGACCGTTGGAAATCTGTCCTTTGGTCTGGAGTCTAATTTTCAGATGTTTGGTTCCAACCGCCGTGTCTTTGTGAGACACAGAGTAGGTGAACGGATGATCTCTGCTTGTGGGACCCACCGTGAAGTATGGAGGAGGAGGTGAGATGGTGTGGGGGAGCTTTTATGATGACATTGTCTGTGATTTATTTAGATCAAGGTTCACTTTACCAGCATGTCTACCACAGCATTCTGCAGCGTTACGCCATACCATCTGGTTTGCACTTTGTCCCACTATCATTTGTTTTCCAACAGGATGTCACGCCCTGGTCTTAGTATTTTGTTTTCTTTATTATTTTGTTCAGGCCAGGGTTAGACATGGGTTTATTATGTGGTGTGTTTTGTCTTGGTTTTAGTAGGTATTGGGATTGTGGCTTAGAATGGTTATCTAGTAAAGTCTATGGTTGCCTGAAGTGGTTCTCGATCAGAGGCAGGTGATTATCGTTGTCTCTGATTAGGAACCATATTTAGGCAGCCATATTCTTTGAGTGTTTTGTGGGTGATTCTTCCTGTCTCTGTGTTAGTTTGCAACAGATATGCTCAGTCACTTTGGTTTTTCTTTTTTTCTTGTTTTGGAAGAGAAGAGAACGAGCGCCATCCTCCTTGCAGAGATGGTGCTAAATCCATCAACACGGTCGGTCCCTGGGATTGGGCTGGCCAACACGATTCGGTTTGCTTGGAAGGAAAAGGAGTCGGAGCCTTTAGGACGGGAAACTTTTGGAAGGATAATATTGATGGGGATTCGAAAGCTGACGGTGAAGGACGTGTTTTGTTTCCAAGGCAACTCGTTGGAGGGAGCATACGACGTGGCACTATATACAGAGGAGAAACACGATGATATCCTGAGAAGGGCAAGAGCAGTGGGAGGTGAGAGGCCGATGAGCCACTATGAAATAAAAAGCCTGGCGAAGAACAACTTTAGGGTTGAAACTGTCAACATTTACAACCCATACGTTAAGGACGAAGAGGTGAGGGCCTTTCTGGGGAGATACATGGATAACGTCTCCTCAGCAAGGCACCTCAAAGACTCACTTGGGTTTTGGAATGGGAGGAGAGGCTTTCAGGCACTCCTCAGGGAGGACCCAAAGGGACATGGTGGCTATCTCCATCCTACATTTACATTTACATTTAAGTCATTTAGCAGACGCTCTTATCCAGAGCGACTTACAAATTGGTGCATTCACCTTATGACATCCAGTGGAACAGTCACTTTACAATAGTGCATCTAAATCTTAAGGGGGGGGTGAGAGGGATTACTTATCCTATCCTAGGTATTCCTTAAAGAGGTGGGGTTTCAGGTGTCTCCGGAAGGTGGTGATTGACTCCGCTGTCCTGGCGTCGTGAGGGAGTTTGTTCCACCATTGGGGGGCCAGAGCAGCGAACAGTTTTGACTGGGCTGAGCGGGAGCTGTACTTCCTCAGTGGTAGGGAGGCGAGCAGGCCAGAGGTGGATGAACGCAGTGCCCTTGTTTGGGTGTAAGGGCCTGATCAGAGCCTGGTGGTACTGAGGTGCTGTTCCCCTCACAGCTCCGTAGGCAAGCACCATGGTCTTGTAGCGGATGCGAGCTTCAACTGGAAGCCAGTAGAGAGAACGGAGGAGCGGGGTGACGTGAGAGAACTTGGGAAGGTTGAACACCAGACGGGCTGCGGCGTTCTGGATGAGTTGAAGGGGTTTAATGGCACAGGCAGGGAGCCCAGCCAACAGCGAGTTGCAGTAATCCAGACGGGAGATGACAAGTGCCTGGATTAGGACCTGAGCCGCTTCCTGTGTGAGGCAGGGTCGTACTCTACGGATGTTGTAGAGCATGAACCTACAGGAACGGGCCACCGCCTTGATGTTGGTTGAGAACGACAGGGTGTTGTCCAGGATCACGCCAAGGTTCTTGGCGCTCTGGGAGGAGGACACAATGGAGTTGTCAACCGTGATGGCGAGATCATGGAACGGGCAGTCCTTCCCCGGGAGGAAGAGCAGCTCCGTCTTGCCGAGGTTCAGCTTGAGGTGGTGATCCGTCATCCACACTGATATGTCTGCCAGACATGCAGAGATGCGATTCGCCACCTGGTCATCAGAAGGGGGAAAGGAGAAGATTAATTGTGTGTCGTCTGCATAGCAATGATAGGAGAGACCATGTGAGGTTATGACAGAGCCAAGTGACTTGGTGTATAGCGAGAAGAGGAGAGGGCCAAGAACAGAGCCCTGGGGGACACCAGTGGTGAGAGCGCGTGGTGAGGAGACAGATTCTCGCCACGCCACCTGGTAGGAGCGACCTGTCAGGTAGGACGCAATCCAAGCGTGGGCTGCGCCGGAGATGCCCAACTCGGAGAGGGTGGAGAGGAGGATCTGATGGTTCACAGTATCGAAGGCAGCCGATACATCTAGAAGGATGAGAGCAGAGGAGAGAGAGTTAGCTTTAGCAGTGCGGATCGCCTCCGTGATACAGAGGAGAGCAGTCTCAGTTGAATGACTAGTCTTGAAACCTGACTGATTTGGATCAAGAAGGTCATTCAGAGAGAGATAGCGGGAGAGCTGGCCAAGGACGGCACGTTCAAGAGTTTTGGAGAGAAAAGAAAGAAGGGATACTGGTCTGCTATGTTCTCCCTGGGGGCTGACAGGGGGAAGTGGTTTTATTCACGTCATCCCCCATTTTGCAGGCTCTGTATGGCCTACGGCCACATTCACTTCGTGCAGCACAAGAAAATGCAGATTTTGTGGATCTGAGGAACACGAGGCGAGGGATTGTGACAAACCGAGTGGAGGAGCATGAGAGAGAAGAAAGTGAGGGAGGAGTGTTGGAGACGGTGGAAGAGCAAGTAGACTGGGGGGAAAGTGGCCTGGTGGAAGAGATGAGGGGTATGGTGGAGGAGCTGGCGGGGGGGAGGGTGGTATCTCTCCACTGCCGCCATCACCAAAGAAGAAAATGAAGAGGAGGGTGCGATTGGCCGACAGTGAGAGGGAGGGGATGGCCAAGAGAGTGATGGGGGTGGGAGAAACCTCTGGGTTGCTGCTGGTTTCCCCAGGCCCTCAACTTCTGTTGGGTGGGGACACACCTAACAAGACTCAGGACTGGGTACAGGAGGAGGTGGGGACCTTTTTGTTTGGGGACTCAGTCTCCCCGATTTATTTTATTTTTTTCCATTCCAGCTGCAGCACTGGGGAGGGGTAGGATTGTGGGGGTAGACCCAGGGTGCAGGGCACCCCGGAGCCAAACACTATTCTTGCATCCTGGGTTGATGAGGTGGAGGAAAGGGGGGATGTCGGGAGTACGGATGGTGTTCTCACCGGTAGATATGGGGCAGGGGAGCATCGGGTGAGTCTCCTGTTTTTTTTTCTGTCTGGGTTTAGAATTTGAGTGTATTGCATGTTTTTATTTTATTCTTTCACGGGGTCTAATTTTACTTTTGTTAGTTTAAATGTAAGGGTTTTAAGAGATTTTGTTAAGAGGAGGGCGGTTTTTAGTTATTTGGAGGGTGTGGGGTTTGATTTTTGTTTTTTACAGGAGGTTCACCTGAGGGATGGAGGGGATGTTAGTAGGTTTAAGAGGGAGTGGGACAAGGGGGAGTCGGTTTGGGGTATTGGGGGGGTGCACTCATCGGGGTAGGGATTTTGTGTGGGCACAGGGAGGTAAAAGTGGAGGATTCTTTTGTGGTAATGCAGGGGAGGGTTATAGGGGTGGATGTCACGATAAGGGATTGTAAATTTAGATTAGTGGTGGTGTATGGGCCACAGGTGGTGGCAGACAGGAGGGAGATGGTGGACTGTCTGACGCCCCTGTGTGTCACAAATAGGAAATTAGTGATAGGGGGGGATTTTAATACAGATTTAGGAATAGGGGGGGATAGCAGTGCAGGCGCCATTGCCGGGCTAATGGCTTGCCATGGTCTGGTAGATGGTGGTCTGCACACTACTCCGAAAATGGCCGGTCCTACATGGCGCAACTCCAGGGGGGTTGAGCGGAGGCTCGATTATATTTTTGTACCCAGGTCTTTGGGTAAGTTGTCTGGGCGGCTGTTGCCTGTTTTTCTTTTCGGATCTCGACGGGGTGCTCCTGCAGGTGGGGTCGCCAGTCTGCCTCTTTGGTAGGGGGTACTGGAAGTTAGATCGGGATGTGCTGGAGGAGCAGGCTTTTGTTGACAGGTTTTATGGTTTCTTTTGGAGGCTTGAAGGCCTCCGGTCCATGTGCGAGGGGGTGTTAGAGTGGTTTGAATTAGTTAAGGTGAGGATTAGGGCTTTTATAATAGGGTATTGCATGAGGAAAAAAAGGGAAGAGAGGACGGAGGTGGATCGTATCCAAAGGTTAATTGAACTCGAATACGAGGCAACCTCGGCAGGTCGTTTGACTGGGAGAGATCCGCAACCCTAAAGGCGCAGCTCAGGGAGTTGCAGGAGCGGAAGGCTCGAGCTTTCCTGGAGCGTGCGCATAGTGGCTTTCTAGAACATAATGAGACTTGTTCTGCTATGTTCTTTAAGTTGGTTAGGGCCAGACAGAGTAGGAAGGTAATGCATGGCGTTAGGGAAGAAAATGGTAGTATAGTTAGAACCAGAGGATATGGTCAGGGTGACAACTGATCTTTTCCAAGGTTTATTTAAGGAAAGGGAAATAGATGTAGAGCAGGGAAATGTGTTTTTAGAACACTTGTCCAGGCGGTTGCCGGAGGACATTAGAGAAGTGATGGAGGCCCAGATTTCACTAGAAGAGGTTGAGAGCGCTCTTAGGAGGATGGGAAAAGGGAAGGTGCCTGGGATGGATGGGCTGCCGGCTGAGTTTTATCTCAAGTTTTGGGGTATACTTGGACCAGTGGACCTCGAATTCTTGAAGGCCATCCTTGAGACGGGGGTCCCGGGGGAATCAATGGCTGTTGGTGTGCTGTCACTTTTATATAAGAAGGGGGATGTAACAGACCTTGGCAACTGGCGGCCGTTGACCATGCTGTGTGTAGATTACAAGCTACTTGCAAAGGTTTTAGCAGACCGGTTACGCACAGCCCTTCCCTACGTCGTCCATGAGGATCAGACGTGCGGGGTAGAGGGTCGCTCTATTAGATGGAACCTACAGTTAATCAGGGACTCCATTTCTTGGGTTGAAGATGGAGGACTGCCTTTAATGGTAGCAGCGCTAGATCAGGCGAAAGCCTTTGATCGCGTGAATAGATTATTTTTATTCAGTGTTAGGTCGATTAGGATTTGGGGAGAAGTTCATAGGATGGATTCGTACATTATATGTCGGAGCGGGGTGCCGAGTTAGTGTAAATAGTCACTTGGGTGACGTTTTTGACCTCTCGTCTGGGGTCAGACAGGGGTGCCCACTCTCGGCTCTCCTCTTCGTTCTGAACATGGAGCCTCTTGGGCTGACACAGGGTTGGAAGGCTTGTTGATCCCTGGAAGTTGTGGACTGCTTGTTAAGATGACGCAGTACGCCGATGACACTACCTTGCTGCTGTGCAAGGTCTCGTGCCTGACAAGAGGTATTTGTCTTTTATGGGTAAAGGGCCTCGTCCTAAAGGTGGATATGTTGCCATCTCTTTTGTATTTGGCATACATCTACCCATTGCCGGCTTGTCTGAGGAGGCCTCTTGTGAGGCTTGTGTTTCAGTTTATGTGGAGTGGCAGGTGCGAGTGGGTCGCCAGGGCACGCATGATCTGTCCCATCGGGGAGGGAGGTAGGTGGGTACCACATTTCCCCCTCAAGCTGGACACAATTTTTGTTTCTTTCTTGGTAACGGAGCTTGCTCATCCAGTGATACACCCGTCCGGTTACCTCCTGTGGGTGTTTTTCTCGTATTAGGCGAGAAGCGTAATGGTGTGGTCTAACACGGGTCCTCGGGCGGAACAGCTGCCGTGGCACTTTGGTCATGCGGCCAAGTGGCTGCGTGCGCACCCTGAGGTTGAAGTTGCCTGAGTAGGTTTAGATCACAGGCACCTGTACGAGGAAAGGCAGGGAGTCCGGCACCTGTAGTGGGCATCTCGGAAGTGGTCTGGGAGGGAGTGCAGGCGCGGGGTCTGGACAACAGGCTCAAGGACCTGAATTGGTTGAGCCTCCATAAGTACTTGCCGGTACGTTCCATCATGTACCGGTATAGATTGGTGCAATCTCCCACCTGTCCAAGATCCTCTTGTGGCAGGGAGGAGACTGTGCTCCATGTCTTTTGGGACTGTGACTTTGCCGGAGTAGTATGGGCTAGGGCACGGTGTTGTTAGGTTTGGTAAGGGGGGGATTTTGTATTGACGCGGGCCAGGTTAGAGAGAGCTGTAGGGAGAGCGAGAGGGACGGATAGGGACAGGTTTCTGATCTGGCTTCTCATGACTGTCTTTAAACGGAGTTGTGGGAAGCCAAGCAGAACATGGTGAAGACAGGGAGAGATTGGGGGGTGGAAGGGATAGTGAGGAGGGTGGAAGGAGATTTGAGGGGGGAGGATGAAAAGGGAGGAGAGGAAGTGGGGGCAGCATGCTGCTCGGGAGAGGTGGAAGAGGGGTTTAGGGCTTGGTGTCATTTAGATTTGTAAGGGGATAGATTAGGGACGGGGAGATAGGGAAAGGTATTTTGTAGGGTGACCGGGAGGGAAGATGCTCCCCTGAGGTTTTGTTTGGGGTTTATGTTTAGTTAAATTAGTTTAATTAAAATACCATTATTTGAGTATGTATGAAAATTATGAGTTGTAAAGAATGAATGGTATTGAAGATGATAAATAATTTTTTATAAAAAAATATTTAAAAAATAGGCTGTTTCGGTTTTTCACGTTGTTTGTTTTTGTATTATGTTCATGTTTGAGTTTTTCCTTTATTAAAGAACATGAACACCAACTACGCTGCATTTTGGTCCGATCCTTGATACACCTCTTCGTCAGAGGAGGAGTTAGAAGAAAACCGTGACACAGGACAATGACTCAACACACCTCCAGGCTGTGTAAGGGTTATTTGACCAAGAAGGAGTGATGGGAGTGCTGCATCAGATAACCTGTCCTCCACAATCACCTGACCTCTACCCAATTGAGCTGGATTAGGATGAGTTGGACCACAGAGTGAAGAAAAAGCAGCCAACAAGTGCTCAGCTTATGTGGGAACTCCTTCAAGACTGTTGGAAAAGCATTCCAAGTTAAGCTGGTTGAGAGAATGCCAAGAGTGTGCAAAGCTGTCAAGGCAAGGGGTGGCTTCTTTGAAAGATCTCAAATATATTTAGATTTGTTTAACACTTTTTAACTTTCTGCATGATTCCATATGTGTATTTCATAGTTTTTATGTATTCACTATTTTTTTCTACAATGTAGAAAATAGTAAAAATAGAGAGAAACCCCTTGAATGAGTAGTATTTTGGAAACGTGCTCCCAGGTATTCTCATGCATAATAGAGACACTTTTGACCATATACAATTTTAAGGAAGGTTTCAAATGATTGTTTTAGTTAAATATTATACTGTATCTTTTTGGGCTTCTTGTGGTCAATTTGAAGTCTAAAAAATTATTTGTAAATACATTTCGGCCCACTGACCATCTGCTCAAGAAAAAAACGGCCCGCAGGTGAATCTAGTTGATTATTCCTGCACTAAAGTCTCAGGTCAGTAGTCAAAGTTGGGTATTTGAGGTTTAAAAGGCTTTTGAAGTGTGTCATTTCCACTTCAAAGGTCCAGACTTGACTTTCCCTTACGAAAAATGTATCAAAATATCCATTAAAAATAATCAATTCAATAATTCCAATGTTCTGTTGCTGTAGGAATATTATCCACCTGTAGCAAACTGGCTGAAATTAACTTCTTGCGGCGAGCCATCCCGGATCCGTGATCGTGAATACAGCCTCAAGCTCATTACCATAACGCAACGTTAACTATTCATGAAAATCGCAAATGAAATGAAATCAATATGCTTGCTCTCAAGCTTAGCCATTTGTTAACAACACTGTCATCTCAGATTTTAAAAAATATGCTTCTCAACCATAGCAAAACTAGCATTTGTGTAACAGTATTGATAGCTATTGACAGCTAGCATTAGCATTTAGCATTCAGCAGGCAACATTTTCACAAAAACCAGAAAACCATTCAAATAAAATAATTTACCTTTGAAGAACTTTGTATGTTTTCAATGAGGAGACTCAGTTAGATAGCAAATGTTCCGTTTTTCCTGAAAGATTATTTGTTTAGGAGAAATTGCTCCATTTTGTGTGTCACGTTTAGCTACTAAAAAAACCTGTATCCAGGATTGTGTAAATCTATCCGCAAGCTCATTAGCATAACACAATGTTAACTATTCATGAAAATCGCAAATGAAATGAAATCAATATGCTAGCTCTCAAGCTTAGTCTTTTGTTAACAACACTGTCATCTCAGATTTTCAAAAATATGCTTCTCAACCATAGCAAAACTAGCATTTAGCATTTAGCATTTAGCGTTAGCATTTAGCGTTAGCATCAGCAGGCAACATTTTCACAAAAACCAGAAAAACATTCAAATAAATAATTTACCTTTGAAGAACTTCGGATTTTTTCAATGAGGAGACTCAGTTTGATAGCAAATGTTCAGTTTTCCTGAAAGATTATTTGTGCATGAGAAATCGGTCCATTTGTTGCGTCACGTTTGGCTACCAAAAAAAAACAAATTCATATATGGTTCGTGGAAGTGTCCTTTCCCCTCTGAATCGCATGGCAAAATGCATGCAGCTGAAGATTACGCAACAATTTAGACAAAGGACACCGGGCGGACCCCTGGCAAATGTAGTCTCTTATGGCCAATCTTCCAATGATATGCCTACAAATACGTCACAATGCTGCAGACATCTTGGACGAACGGCAGAGAGCTTAGGTTCAGAGCTTAGGTTCATTCATCACACATTCACAGCCATATAAGGAGCCTCAAAAATTCTGCTCATTTCCTGTTTGAGGTTTCATCTTGGTTTCGCCTGTAGCATGAGTTCTGTGGCACTCACAGATAATATCTTTGTAGTTTTGAAAATGTCATTGTTTTCTTTCCAAAGCTGCCAATTATATGCATAGTCGAGCATCTTTTCGTGACAAAATATCTTGAAACCCATGGAATTGAATCATAAAGATTAAACAAACAGAACATTAAACGGTTCCATAAAAGTCTAACTTGATTTATAAGCATGAAATGAATGCATTGTGTGGTTTATAATTCAATCATGACCATTAACACCACTCTGTCAGATGTAGGATGTTATTCTTGTTAATCAATTATAGTTATGTTGTAATGACATGCATTTGGTTCCATTCTTTTTCATCAGGATGTAAGAAAGTCTACACCAAGTCCTCCCATTTAAAGGCCCATTTGCGGACACATACGGGTAAATGTTTTACTGGTAACATTATAAAAGTCCTGTTATGGGCAACTCGTCTCTTATTTGGGGGGGCCAGTATGTTATGTTGCCAGGCAAAATAATGCTTTTGGCATATGCAGATGCATTCTGAATGCTAAATGAGATCTGGCCCATCAAATGTTGCCGCATGTTGTCGAACGTGTTTTAAACGGCTTAATTAAACAACTAGAACCTAAATGTTGCCTTGTTTGTGATTTCATGCCTATCTAAAATTTAATAATTGTGTAAAATATGAAATATCTTTACTGACCTTATAAAAACAAATATTATAGTTAAGTATTTAGTTAGTACTGTACATTTGTGACAACATAATCAACCCTGTTTCTGCTGTTGAATAATGTCATTGTGTGCTGCATTCCAGGAGAGAAGCCGTACCAATGCTCCTGGGAGGAATGTGAGTGGCGCTTTGCTCGTTCTGACGAGCTGACACGCCACTTTAGGAAACACACAGGGGCCAAGCCATTCCAGTGTGTTGTGTGTAACCGCTGTTTCTCCCGGTCTGACCACCTGGCTCTACACATGAAGAGGCACCGGAGCTAGAGCCCACATACAGTATGTCCTTTTTTTTATTAGATCAAAGTCAAATGAAACTTTGTTAAATATACTTAAGTAAATCTCAGGAGCTTTCACAATACTATTGTGCTGACAATTGTTTCACAGGATTAGGCTCTCTGTACTTACTGAGAAATAAATGTGGTGCTGAAACACACATGGATTTGTTTTATTGTACCCATGTATCTTACATTGACTGCAATATGGATGTAGCTATTTCAGTAAACGCTGCCATGGTTTGATTTTTGAATAAGAGCACAAAGTTGGAAACAAGCTAATTTCAGTATCTCTATGATTTATCTACAGCAGTGTTTCCCAAACCACTGCTTGTGTACCCCCAGCCATTTCACCTAATTGATCTATTCCAGTACTAGCACACCTTATTCAACTAATCATTTGATTGTAAGTTGACGGCCCAGTTTCCCAATAGCATCTCAAGGCTAATGTCATTGTTAGAACCTTCATTGGAGCGTCGTTTAATGTCAGAGTTGTTTCCCAAAGCATCGTTATTAACGTTGTACTTGAAAGCACTCATAATATAATGCCTGGCTCAGACCACTCGTAGGACAGCTAAGTGTGCCATTATTCTTTTTTGGCCTCACTTTATACACAGAAGATATCCGCTAAACATAGAATCACATGGTTTGTCCGTTAATTAATTTCACGTTCAATTAATTTAGTTCTATTTTGCTACTTGTAGGCTACTGTCTGTAATTTGTCTCAACATTTTTCATCTACCAAATCTGTGATTTTAGTGCATTTTTATTGGGTAAGCATTAGAATAAGCCGCCTCAATATTTGCAGTCGTAGGTGGTAATACTGTTTCTCTCTATGAGCTGAGCCGTAGTCAGTATTGTGAAATTATTATGTTAGCGGAAAATTTGAATGGAGGAAGGTGATCCGAGAGCAGCACTCCCTTTCTTTAGACCCTATCAGTATCGACACATGCTCCAATGACGCACTTGCCGACCGTTCTCTCTGCATGGTGTTTTGGGAAACGCATGTTACAAACGCAAGCCTAAATTACATCGTTATAGATCAAAAAAGTGAAACAGTTGGGGTTCTCAATTTACAGTATTATCTCTGTCTTTTCTACTTAGTATTGGTACTTCAAGGCAAAATATTTTAATGTGTTGCTATTGACGTGTAAGTATGACTACGACTACATTTAAATCCTGTATATCATGTACAAATGGAAGTCTAAGTAATATTTTTTTCAATCTTGTTTAAGAATGATATCACACATTATAGTACTGAGTATCTGTAACCTTCTGAGTGTAGTGGGTGAGAAGTCAGACACAGGAAGCAGAGAGTTCAGGGTAGTGCTACTTTAATTCACAAAACTGCGAACATAAGCCAACCCCACGAAAACACAGGGCATATAACAGAACAAACGCCCCAAACACAGGAACTTAAACCGTTCAGCAAAACCCACGAAATGGGAAAACACGTAACCCACAGACGTGCACAAGTTACACAACACAGAAGGTCACAATAATTAATCCCGCACAAAGAACCAGGCGGGCCGCCTGACTGATAAAGCCTCACTAATTATACCTATCTCAAAACAGGTGTACTCAATAAACACATAAGGAGGGGGAGGAAATAATCAGTGGCAGCTAGTAGGCCGGCGACGACGACGACCGCCGAGCGCCACCCGAACGGGAAGGGGAGCCACCTTCGGTCGGAGTCGTGACAGTATCTAAGTGCCTTTTGATGTTTTATTCATTAATTATAGTAAAAGACAGTCCATTGACTTGATTGCTGCATTTCTTGGCTATAAAAAAATAATATAGTTACTGTGTTTCTATATTTTTTAAATTTAATTTGATTAAATACATTGAATAATAAGTGCTATCATTTCAGATTACGAAAATGTGTTGAAATGTAAATATTTTGTATCCTCTGTATTTCGGATCTTATTGTCAATGTTTTGTTTATCACTCCTTTAAACTGTAAACTGGTTTACACTGAATTTAAATGATTCAGTTGTGCTGAAAAAATATATTTGTGTTCAGCATTTTGAAATGTCATACTTATAGGCTATAACGGCCAAGCTGTGCCAAGATTGCTAAGTGAGCAACAAAACATGATAATAAACTGTGTTTACAATGTTATACCTTGGGAAAAGTTATTTTATTGTATTCAAGGTATGTGTGGATTGATATAGTATTCACCTGTCATAGCAACAAATAATTTGAACCTGACACCCACTGTGTTGACAATGCTCTGTGATAAAAGAACACCAATGATCCGTGCATATCTTTCACAGACAATATTTCATCTCATAGTTAAAGGTTAAAAACATGTTTGTTTTTTATTGGCACATAACAGTCCTCTTTCTAGATGTTTGCACATTCATTGGAACCTGAACTATTGTGTTTGTAATGCCATCTGTCAGTTTCTCATAGAGCAACGCCAACTCTAAGATTGATGTACCTTTTATGTACAATTAATTCTCCTGAGTGTGTCACACCCTTGCAAAATCCAGCTAGCTCTATGGTAATTATAAGGCCATTAAAACCTACTGCTCACTTACACATTTAAACTCCACTTGCCCAACAAACAATTTACTTCCATGTTTGTTTTTGTCACGCCCTGACCATAGCGAGCCTTTGTTTCTCTATGGTATTGTAGGTCAGGGCGTGACTGGGGGGGTATTCTAGTTCATATTTTGTATGTGGGGTCCTAGTTTAGTCTTTCTATGTTGGTGATTTGTATGATTCCAAATTAGAGGCAGCTGGTAATCGTTGTCTCTAATTGGGGATCATATTTAAGTAGCATTTTTTTCCACCTGTGTTTGTGGGATATTGTTTATGTGTAGTTAGCATGTTAGCACTCCATTGTCATCACGTTTAGTTTATTCTTTATTGTTGTGTTGTGTGGTTCACTTACTTGAATTTAAAAAATGTGGAACCCAGATCACGCTGAACATTGGTCCGAGTATGCTTCCAACGATCGTGACAGTTTGTTCTTGTTTGGATCTTGTTGGGCCTATTGCAACCATTTTGGTTACTGTATTATCTCCAGCTAATCTCTTGTTAAACCATCAACATGCACAAAAATCACTGCACAGCTGATTTCAATTGCAACAATTATTGTCCACTATTACTGCTCCTTAAAGCTGACGCAGGTATTAACTTTTTGTCCTTTCTCACAAAATCGTTTAAGACATTTTCACTCTCTACAGGGTATAATCTCCTTTTATATATTAAACCGACTCATTGAGCAGACTTAATCGCAGATGTAACTATTTTACAATTATTCCATACGTGAAATAAAGTATCTCCTTGTTTACCACGGCAAATATACTGTGGCAATTTACCCTAAACATGTTATCAATGGAAACTCCTATTGGTGTACTTACTTTTTCATTTACAATTTATATAATCCATTAATAACCTGTTCTATTGATACAGTATGGTGATTGCTTTTCAAGAAGGGAAAATAAAATCTCAACTGTTCACGTTTAAAATGTGTAACTAAATCAAGCCAATCGTGATTGAATTATTATAATCTACAAATTAAATTCTAATTATGTTGACATTTAACATTAAATGTATGTAGCAAATATAATCCCATAGACAGATTGATTGCTTAGCAACAAAACATATGGGGCAAAACAGACAGGGTGAACAACAAGTAAACTATATTAGTGTTAGTGTTCATGTTTATTGAAAACATAAATATGTTAAAGCACTTGTCTCTCAAATTGTTGATGGAATTTATATGAATGACTAGAATATTCCACCCTGAAGCCATTTAATCGTATACAATTGATTAGAATCATGTATAACCATAGTGTGAATAGTATGTCTCTAATAATGTCTTATAAACAGACTGTCTGAGCAAGATTCAGTGCCATCCTTGGCTGGGGCCACAGAGTACTTCCCAGGGTACTCTCAGGGTACTCTTTCTTGAGAGAGGATGGGGAGTAAGTCTCACGGATTCCCCTAATCTTTGTCGGCTGGGTAGCAGGACATGTGTGTGCATATGTTAGTGTGAATTTGTGTGTGTATGTTAGTGTGAATGTGTGTGCATATGATAGTGTGAATGGGTGTGCATGAGAAGCCAGTATAAAATTAATTGTCTTGTACAACAGACCAGCGCTCTCATAAATAAACCTTATGGACTATTTTAGCCGGGCCTCTGTCTGTTTCATTTCAATCAGTATCTTACAAATCCAGATTTATCAGACTGATTAGTTTAATTGAATTGGTTTATGAACATTGAGAACATAATTCTCGTAACAATTTGGTCCTTCGAGTCGGATCTCAATACCTCCCAAGGAACTGCTGAAAACTGTGCATGGGCGGATCCAGGATCCGTAAGACAAAGACCTGACCTCTGAAATTAATTAAGGGTATATTTCAGGCCAGTGGTGAACTGGTACACGACAGAGGTGGTGACGAGATCCAACCAACATTGTTTTTCCAGTCTTCAAGACAAGGTCGGTAATCTTTATTCACAAATTTGGAGGAATGATTTAAGATATAGGAGAATTTTACTTTATGTATTAGCAAGGAATCTGTGGTACATGTGCACTACCATAAATAAAATAGCTTAATTGAGGTCTATGAGGAATGGACGAAAGGTTATTTGAGGGATGGCCGAGAGGTTATTAACAAGGGATATAAATAGATGCTGTGGGATAGAGGATGGGGATTTTGTAGGATAAATCGGATCATTTAAATGGTTAATTAACATGTAGTATTAGACATAGATCCAATTCAAAAGACATACCTAAATAAAATCCTAAAGTGTGAGGATATTGCTAAGGTTTGTGAGATAGGACGGCAATTCTATGCTAACAAATAACTCAACTGGTCAATTAAATTCTTGATGCTACCCATCCCGTTAGCCGGATCATTTTTGTCAGCAACCGCTGAATAGCATAGCGCCACAGTCAAATAATATTACAAAAAATATTCATATTCATGAAATCATAAGTGCAATATTGCAAAACAAAGCTTAGCCTTTTGTTAATCCACCTGTCGTCTCAAATTTAGAAATTATGCTTTACACCGAAAGCAATCCAAGCGTTTGTGTAAGTTTATCGATAGCACAACAAAACATTATGTACACTAAGCATTAAGTAGCTAGGTCACGAAAATCAGAAAAGCAATCAAATTAACCGTTTACCTTTGATCTTCAGAAGTTTTCAATCACGAGACTCCCAGTTACACAACAAATGTTAATTTTGTTCCATAAAGATGATTTTTTACCCAAAATACCTCCGTTTGTTTGTCGCGTTATGTTCAGAAAATCCACAGGAAAGAACGGTCACAACAACGCAGACGTATATTCCAAATAATATCCATAATGTCCACAGAAACATGTCAAATGTTTTTTATAATCAATCCTCAGGTTGTTTTAAAATATATATTTGATAATATATCAACCGGGTGTGTAGGTTTTTCAATAACACCGGGAGAAACAATGGCTGCTTTACTCTGTAGCGCAAAGCTCACTCTGAGAGCCCCCTCCTATCCACTTACGCAATGTGATCTTTCACGCTAATTTTTCAAAATAAAAGCCTATGTCTAAAGACTGACACCTTAGGGAAGCAATAGAAAAATGAATCTGGTTGATATCCCTTTAAATGGAGGATAGGCATGCATAGGAACAGAGAGGTTTCCAAATAAGAGGCACTTCCTGTTTGGATTTTCCTGAGGTTTTTGCCTGCAATGTCAGTTCTGTTATACTCACAGAAAATATTTTTACAGTTTTGGAAACTTTATAGTGTTTTCTATCCTAATCTGACAATTATATGCATATTCTAGTTTCTGGGGCTGAGAAATGGGCAGTTTCAAATGGGTTCGTTTTTTACCCAAAAACAAAAATACTGCCCCCTATACGCAAAAGGTTAACAAAAGTGAATTAGCCATAGATCCAATTCAAAATAATGAATAAATATGAAATAAAGTTAAAAAAAAAATAGAGAAAGAAGGGAAACCTAATATAGTGGAGTGAGTTACGAGGTATTTACGCCACAAGAACAAGCAACAACAGAAAAATAGGCTGCTGACTAGGGATTTACGACCCCTGGAAAATAGCTTATAGGTTGTAAACGGTGAGACCTAATGTCCGACCGACACCACTATAGATAAAGTTTCAAGAAAGGAAAAGCACACAGAGGTAAAGAGATAGCAAAATACACATTGAGTGTGAGCACACACATAGGGAGTAGTGACACACATCTATAGACACATAGGAGTAATTTAATCAGAATTGTAAAAGCACACACACCACACATATATTTATTCACTAGGAACAGCTAAGAATAAGTAGAATTATGGTCATATAAAGTGAGATCTAAATACTCTATCAGGATTTGTCATGCAGGTGAAAGAGGACCCAAAAGCGACTTGGCGAAAACAGAGTCTTTAATCCAGTAAAGTAAATACAAACAAAAAACACAACTTTCACTCGAAATGACGAGGACAAACTGGAGACTCGATCTTGAACAGCAGGTGAACAGCAGGTTGCCTCGGGAAGGCACTTGAACCAGACAGACTCAGACACCTGCTCACCACGCAGCATCTGAGGAAAACACGACATGACAGGGCGATACACAAACACAGCACGGTGAATTCTAGACAAGGAACCGACAGGACAGGAACGGAACACAAAGGAAGAAATAGGGACTCTAATCAGGGGAAAGGATCGGGAACAGGTGTGGGAAGACTAAATGATTGATTAGGGGAATAGGAACAGCTGGGAGCAGGAACGGAACGATAGAGAGAAGAGAGAGCGAGAGAGTGAGAGAGGGAGGGGAGAGAGAGGGATAGAAAGAGGGAAAGAACCTAATAAGACCAGCAGAGGGAAACGAATAGAATGGGAAGCACAGGGACAAGACAAGATAATAAATGACAAAACATGACAGTACCCCCCACTCACCGAGCGCCTCCTGGCGCACTCGAGGAGGAATCCTGGCGGCAACGGAGGAAATCATCAATGAGTGAACGGTCCAGCACGTCCCGAGACGGAACCCAACTCCTCTCCTCAGGACCGTAACCCTCCCAATCCACTAAGTATTGGTGACCCCGTCCCGAGAACGCATGTCCATGATCTTATGTACCTTGTAAATAGGTGCGCTCTCGACAAGGACGGGAGGGGGAGGGAAGACGAACGGGGTGCGAAGAAAGGGCTTGACACAGGAGACATGGAAGACAGGATGGACGCGACGAAGATGTCGCGGAAGAAGCAGTCGCACAGCGACAGGATTGACGACCTGGGAGACACGGAACGGACCAATGAACCGCGGAGTCAACTTACGAGAAGCTGTCGTAAGAGGAAGGTTGCGAGTGGAAAGCCACACTCTCTGGCCGCAACAATACCTTGGACTCTTAATCCTGCGTTTATTGGCGGCTCTCACAGTCTGTGCCCTGTAACGGCAAAGTGCAGACCTCACCCTCCTCCAGGTGCGCTCACAACGTTGGACAAACGCTTGAGCGGAGGGAACGCTGGACTCGGCAAGCTGGGATGAGAACAGAGGAGGCTGGTAACCCAGACTACTCTGAAACGGAGATAACCCGGTAGCAGACGAAGGAAGCGAATTGTGAGCGTATTCTGCCCAGGGGAGCTGTTCTGCCCAAGACGCAGGGTTTCTGAAAGAAAGGCTGCGTAGTATGCGACCAATCGTCTGATTGGCCCTCTCTGCTTGACCGTTAGACTGGGGATGAAACCCGGAAGAGAGACTGACGGACGCACCAATCAAACGACAGAACTCCCTCCAAAACTGTGACGTGAATTGCGGGCCTCTGTCTGAAACGGTGTCTAACGGGAGGCCATGAATTCTGAATACATTCTCGATAATGATTTGTGCCGTCTCCTTAGCGGAAGGAAGTTTAGCGAGGGGAATGAAATGTGCCGCCTTAGAGAACCTATCGACAACCGTAAGAATCACAGTCTTCCCCGCAGACAAAGGCAGACCGGTAATGAAGTCTAGGGCGATGTGAGACCATGGTCGAGAAGGAATGGGGAGCGGTCTGAGACGACCGGCAGGAGGAGAGTTACCCGACTTAGTCTGCGCGCAGTCCGAACAAGCAGCCACGAAACGGCGCGTGTCACGCTCCTGAGTCGGCCACCAAAAGCGCTGGCGAATAGACGCAAGAGTGCCTCGAACACCGGGATGACCAGCTAACTTGGCAGAGTGAGCCCACTGAAGAACAGCCAGACGAGTGGAAACAGGAACGAAAAGGAGGTTACTAGGACAAGCGCGCGGCGACGCAGTGTGCGTGAGTGCTTGCTTAACCTGTCTTTCAATTCCCCAGACTGTTAACCCGACAACACGCCCATAAGGAAGAATCCCCTCGGGATCAGTAGAAGCCACAGAAGAACTAAACAGACGGGATAAGGCATCAGGCTTGGTGTTCTTGCTACCCGGACGGTAAGAAATCACAAACTCGAAACGAGCGAAAAACAACGCCCAACGAGCTTGACGGGCATTAAGTCGTTTGGCAGAACGGATGTACTCAAGGTTCTTATGGTCTGTCCAAACGACAAAAGGAACGGTCGCCCCCTCCAACCACTGTCGCCATTCGCCTAGGGCTAAGCGGATGGCGAGCAGTTCACGGTTACCCACATCATAGTTGCGCTCAGATGGCGACAGGCGATGAGAAAAATAAGCGCAAGGATGAACCTTATCGTCAGACTGGAAGCGCTGGGATAGAATGGCTCCCACGCCTACCTCTGAAGCGTCAACCTCGACAATGAATTGTCTAGTGACGTCAGGAGTAACGAGGATAGGAGCGGACGTAAACGTTCTTTTAGAAGATCAAAAGCTCCCTGGGCGGAACCGGACCACTTAAAACACGTCTTGACAGAAGTAAGAGCTGTGAGAGGGGCAGCAACTTGACCGAAATTACGAATGAAACGCCGATAGAAATTAGCGAAACCTAAAAAGCGCTGCAACTCGACACGTGACCTTGGAACGGGCCAATCACTGACAGCTTGGACCTTAGTGGAATCCATCTGAATGCCTTCAGCGGAAATAACGGAACCGAGAAAAGTAACGGAGGAGACATGAAAAGAGCACTTCTCAGACTTTACGTAGAGACAATTCTCTAAAAGGCGCTGTAGAACACGTCGAACGTGCTGAACATGAATCTCGAGTGACGGAGAAAAAATCAGGATATCGTCAAGATAGACAAAAACAAAGATGTTCAGCATGTCTCTCAGAACATCATTAACTAATGCCTGAAAAACAGCTGGCGCATTGGCGAGACCAAACGGCAGAACCCGGTACTCAAAATGCCCTAACGGAGTGTTAAACGCCGTTTTCCACTCGTCCCCCTCTCTGATGCGCACGAGATGGTAAGCGTTACGAAGGTCCAACTTAGTAAAGCACCTGGCTCCCTGCAGAATCTCGAAGGCTGATGACATAAGGGAAGCGGATAACGATTCTTAACCGTTATGTCATTCAGCCCTCGATAATCCACGCAGGGGCGCAGAGTACCGTCCTTCTTCTTAACAAAAAGAACCCCGCCCCGGCCGGAGAGGAAGAAGGCACTATGGTACCGGCGTCAAGAGACACAGACAAATAATCCTCGAGAGCCTTACGTTCGGGAGCCGACAGAGAGTATAGTCTACCCCGAGGAGGAGTGGTCCCCGGAAGGAGATCAATACTACAATCATACGACCGGTGAGGAGGAAGGGAGTTGGCTCGGGACCGACTGAAGACCGTGCGCAGATCATGATATTCCTCCGGCACTCCTGTCAAATCGCCAGGTTCCTCCTGAGAAGTAGGGACAGAAGAAACGGGAGGGATGGCAGACATTAAACACTTCACATGACAAGAAACGTTCCAGGATAGGATAGAATTACTAGACCAATTAATAGAAGGATTATGACATACTAGCCAGGGATGACCCAAAACAACAGGTGTAAACGGTGAACGAAAAATCAAAAAAGAAATAGTCTCACTGTGGTTACCAGATACTGTGAGGGTTAAAGGTAGTGTCTCAAATCTGATACTGGGAAGATGACTACCATCTAAGGCGAACATGGGCGTAGGCTTCTCTAACTCTCTGAAAGGAATGTCATGTTTCCGAACCCATGCTTCGTCCATGAAATAACCCTCAGCCCCAGAGTCTATCAAGGCACTACATGTAGCACCCGAACCGGTCCAGCGTAGATGGACCGACAAAGTAGTACAGGATTTTGATGGAGAGACTTGGGTAGTTGCGCTCACCTGTAGCCCTCCGCTTACAGATGAGCTCTGGCTTTTACTGGACATGAATTAACAAAATGTCCAGCAACTCCGCAATAGAGGCACAGGCGGTTGGTGATCCTCCGTTCCCTCTCCTTAGTCGAGATGCGAATCCCTCCCAGCTGCATGGGCTCAGACTCTGAGCCAGAGGAGGGAGATGGTTGCGATGCGGAGCAGGGAAACACCGTTGATGCGAGCTCTCTTCCACGAGCCCGGTGACGAAGATCTACCCGTCGTTCTATGCGGATGGCGAGAGCAATCAAAGAGTCCACATCTGAAGGAACCTCCCGGGAGAGAATCTCATCCTTAACCACTGCGTGGAGTCCCTCCAGAAAACGAGCGAGCAGCGCCGGCTCGTTCCACTCACTAGAGGCAGCAAGAGTGCGAAACTCAATAGAATAATCCGTTATGGACCGTTCACCTTGGCATAAGGAAGCCAGGGCCCAAGAAGCCTCCCTACCAAAAACTGAACGGTCAAAAACCCGAATCATCTCCTCTTTAAAGTTCTGGAACTTGTTAGAGCAATCAGCCCTTGCCTCCCAGATAGCTGTGCCCCATTCTCGAGCCCGGCCAGTAAGGAGTGAAATGACGTAAGCAACCCGAGCTCTCTCTCTAGAGTATGTGTTGGGTTGGAGAGAGAACACAATCTCACACTGCGTGAGAAAGGAGCGGCACTCAGTGGGCTGCCCGGAGTAGCAAGGTGGGTTATTAACCCTAGGTTCTGGAGGCTCGGCAGGCCAGGAAGTAACAGGTGGCACGAGACGTAGACTCTGGAACTGTCCAGAGAGGTCGGAAACCTGAGCGGCCAGGTTCTCCACGGCATGGCGAGCAGCAGACAATTCCTGCTCGTGTCTGCCGAGCATGGCTCCTGGATCTCGACGGCAGTGTAACGAGCGTCTGAAGTCGCTGGGTCCATTCCTTGGTCGGTTCCTTCTGTCATGCAGGTGAAAGAGGACCCAAAAGCGACTTGGCGAAAACAGAGTCTTTAATCCAGTAAAGTAAATACAAACAAAAAACACAACTTTCACTCGAAATGACGAGGACAAACTGGAGACTCGATCTTGAACAGCAGGTGAACAGCAGGTTGCCTCGGGAAGGCACTTGAACCAGACAGACTCAGACACCTGCTCACCACGCAGCATCTGAGGAAAACACGACACGACAGGGCGATACACAAACACAGCACGGTGAATTCTAGACAAGGAACCGACAGGACAGGAACGGAACACAAAGGAAGAAATAGGGACTCTAATCAGGGGAAAGGATCGGGAACAGGTGTGGGAAGACTAAATGATTGATTAGGGGAATAGGAACAGCTGGGAGCAGGAACGGAACGATAGAGAGAAGAGAGAGCGAGAGAGTGAGAGAGGGAGGGGGAGAGAGAGGGATAGAAAGAGGGAAAGAACCTAATAAGACCAGCAGAGGGAAACGAATAGAATGGGAAGCACAGGGACAAGACAAGATAATAAATGACAAAACATGACAGGATTCATATAAAATTCTAGGAAAGATTAACGGGAGGTATTTATCAACATAGGTGAAGGATAATAATGGAAAAAAGCACATACATAGATCATAGAAATCCCTACATATAGATTGTGAGGAGAAGAAACATGGAGAGTTGGAAGCTTGGACCTTTAAATTAGGGCTATTGTCTGGGAATTGTCTCGGTAGTTCGTGCCGGAGTTTACGACTACAGACAATTACAATAATAGGGTTGTTTGCGTGGAGGCTCTGTCAGTTCAATAGTGATGGTGGTCCAGCAGTAAAATTCTTGCCTACCATGCGGAAGTCTCGGGTTTGTATCCCAGCCTATGCACTGATAGACTAAAATTAGGCTTTTGGATTGTAATACAACTATTGATATGTTTTGCCTGGAAGGATACGGTTATTAGTGTTTCTTAAACCTTTCTAGCGGATACAATTAATCACTAACCTTTGATGATCTTCATCAGATGACACTCATAGGACATCATGTTACACAATCCATGTATGTTTTGTTCGATAATGTGCATATTTATATAAAAAAATCTCAATTTACATTGGCGCTTTACGTGCAGTAATGTTTTGATTCCTAAACATCCGGTGATTTTGCAGAAATACTCATAATAAACATTGATAAAAGATACAAGTGTTATTCACAGAATTAAAGATAGACTTCTCCTTAATGCAACCACTGTGTCAGATTTTTTTTTTACTTTACAGAAGAAGCATAATCTGAGAACGGAGCTCAGAACCCAAAACAGCCAGAGGAATATCCGCCATTTTGGAAACAACACCATAAATATTCACCTACCTTTGATGATCTTCATGAGAAGGCACTCTCAGGAATCCAAGTTCAACAATAAATGACTAATTTGTTCCATAAAGTTCCATCATTTATGTCCAAATAGCCACTTGTTGTTAGCGTGTTCAGCCCAGTAATCCATCTTCATGAGGCGTGAGCATTTCATCCAGACAAAAACTAGAAAAGTTCCATTACAGTCCTTTAGAAACATGTTAATATATGTATGGAATCAATCGTTAGGATGTTTTTAACATAAAACATCAATAATGTTCCAACCGGAGAATTCCTTTGTCTTCAGAAAAGGCACTGGCACTATGCCAGACCACTAGACTCAAACATGTCTCATGAGCCCCTTCTTTATAGTAGAATCCTCATTCAACTTTCAAAAGACAGTTGACATCTAGTGGAAGCCCTAGGAAGTGGAACCTAATCCATATCTCAATGTGTACTCAGTAGGCAAAGCTTTGAAAAACTACAAACCTCAGATGTCCCACTTCCTGGTTGGATTTTTCTCAGGTTTTCAAGTGCCATATGAGTTCTGTTATACTCGCAGACATCATTCAAACAGTTTTAGAAACTTGAGAGTGTTTTCTATCCAATACTAATAATAATATGCATATATTAGCATCTGGGACAGAGTAGGAGGCAGTTCACTCTGGGCACGCTATTCATCCAAAAGTGAAAATGCTGCCCCCTATCCCAAAAAGGTGTTAACCAGAATGCATGGTATGATGTTTTCACATAAACGTCTGTTACAATAAAACAAGGTGAAGGGAGTGTTCACTCAAATTACTTAGAATATAACTATCGTTACTTAGTTTTGCCAGCTCAGACCACCCCCTTTCCATGGGTTTTATTTTTAGGTAGCTCAGAAACTTCTATCTTTCCCCCAATCTATTGATAAATCCCCCATCATAGTAATATTACCTGCATTGTATCCCCCCACGATACCTTCCTCCATTTCTATCCCCCTTGGACTTGAAATGTCAGGTGATAACATTTTATTTGCTTTGTGATTTGTCAAAAACTGTAGACGACTTGTCGAGTCATGTGTTCCAGTTCTTTTATACACAACATGTACATCGAAGAGTTGTAATATGCTGAAAAGTGGCAAAATTAAGTTAATATTTTTTGGGCAGTGGGTGCAGCCATCTGTGCCTTTGAGATTGTTTATTTGCGTTTTACAGTGACTGGTATTCTGGGATTAGGGAGTTTTTGCTTGTCAAGCATAAACAAAATGACTGCCATCATAAAGAATTTAGCTGCTGTTAGCTTAGCTGACATGCATCTCTTTTCTAAACAATACTACATTTCTCACTTGAGCTCCCAATTAATTTAATTTGGGAAAAATGGTCCATTCTATACCCATCTCCTTCTTCACCATTTACATTTACATTTACATTTAAGTCATTTAGCAGACGCTCTTATCCAGAGCGACTTACAAATTGGTGCATTCACCTTATGACATCCAGTGGAACAGCCACTTTACAATAGTGCATCTAAATATTTTAAGGGGGGAGGGGGTGAGAAGGATTACTTTATCCTATCCTAAGTATTCCTTAAAGAGGTGGGGTTTCAGGTGTCTCCGGAAGGTGGTGATTGACTCCGCTGTCCTGGCGTCGTGAGGGAGTTTGTTCCACCATTGGGGAGCCAGAGCAGCGAACAGTTTTGACTGGGCTGAGCGGGAACTGTACTTCCTCAGTGGTAGGGAGACGAGCAGGCCAGAGGTGGATGAACGCAGTGCCCTTATTTGGGTGTAGGGCCTGATCAGAGCCTGGAGGTACTGAGGTGCCGTTCCCCTCACAGCTCCGTAGACAAGCACCATGGTCTTGTAGCGGATGCGAGCTTCAACTGGAAGCCAGTGGAGAGAGCGGAGGAGCGGGGTGACGTGAGAGAACTTGGGAAGGTTGAACACTAGACGGGCTGCGGCGTTCTGGATGAGTTGTAGGGGTTTAATGGCACAGGCAGGGAGCCCAGCCAACAGCGAGTTGCAGTAATCCAGACGGGAGATGACAAGTGCCTGGATTAGGACCTGCGCCGCTTCCTGTGTGAGGCAGGGTCGTAATCTGCGGATGTTGTAGAGCATGAACCTACAGGAACGGGCCACCGCCTTGATGTTAGTTGAGAACGACAGGGTGTTGTCCAGGATCACGCCAAGGTTCTTAGCGCTCTGGGAGGAGGACACAATGGAGTTGTCAACCGTGATGGCGAGATCATGGAACGGGCAGTCCTTCCCCGGGAGGAAGAGCAGCTCCGTCTTGCCGAAGTTCAGCTTGAGGTGGTGATCAGTCATCCACACTGATATGTCTGCCAGACATGCAGAGATGCGATTCGCCACCTGGTCATCAGAAGGGGGAAAGGAGAAGATTAATTGTGTGTCGTCTGCATAGCAATGATAGGAGAGACCATGTGAGGTTATGACAGAGCCAAGTGACTTGGTGTATAGCGAGAATAGGAGAGGGCCTAGAACAGAGCCCTGGGGGACACCAGTGGTGAGAGCGCGTGGTGAGGAGACAGATTCTCGCCACGCCACCTGGTAGGAGCGACCTGTCAGGTAGGACGCAATCCAAGCGTGGGCCGCGCCAGAGATGCCCAACTCGGAGAGAGTGGAAAGGAGGATCTGATGGTTCACAGTATCAAAGGCAGCCAATAGGTCTAGAAGGATGAGCGCAGAGGAGAGAGAGTTAGCTTTAGCGGTGCGGAGCGCCTCCGTGATACAGAGAAGAGCAGTCTCAGTTGAATGACTAGTCTTGAAACCTGACTGATTTGGATCAAGAAGGTCATTCTGAGAGAGATGGCGGGAGAGCTGACCAAGGACGGCACGTTCAAGAGTTTTGGAGAGAAAAGAAAGAAGGGATACTGGTCTGTAGTTGTTAACATCGGAGGGATCGAGTGTAGGTTTTTTCAGAAGGGGTGCAACTCTCGCTCTCTCGAAGATGGAAGGGACGTAGCCAGCGGTCAGGGATAAGTTGATGAGCGAGGTGAGGTAAGGGAGAAGGTCTCCGGAAATGGTCTGGAGAAGAGAGGAGGGGATAGGGTCGAGCGGGCAGGTTGTTGGGCGGCCGGCCGTCACAAGACGCGAGATTTCATCTGGAGAGAGAGGGGAGAAAGAGGTCAGAGCACAGGGTAGGGCAGTGTGAGCAGAACCAGCAGTGTCGTTTGACTTAGCAAACGAGGATCGGATGTCGTCGACCTTCTTTTCAAAATGGTTGACGAAGTCATCATTTAAAACTACAGTATGTCACTTTTTGGACGACTCAATCGAATTCACATAAAAGGTTTTGGGCCAGTAACCAGAAGGTTGCTGAATCGAATCCCCAAGCTGACAAGTTACAAATCTGTCATTCTGCCCCTGAGCAAGGCAGTTAACCCGTTGATCCCCAGGCGCCAAAGACGTGGATGTCGATTAAGGCAGCCCTCTGCACCTCTCTGATTCAGAGGGGTTGGGTTGAATACGGAGGACACATTTCAGTTGAATACATTCAGTTGGACAACTGACTAGGTATCCCCTTTTCCCTTTCCCTAAGTTGAACGCAAGGCTAAGAAGCAGTAGATCTGTTCTATGTGTGCTATTTCTATGCTTCCCGTTCTGAAGTTTTTGTCACAATTATGAGTGAAGAGGTGTGGAGTCAGGCGCAGAGAGCAAAGATGTGGGAAAAACAACACGCTTTAATGTCCCGAAACACAACATGTACAAAGTGAAAACACAAATGAACAGAAAATAACCGGACAGCGTGTAACCCAAAATACAACAAAATACACTCAACCAACAAAACAGACGAACAAGCCCGCACGAAACAGAAGCGGGCTAAACAGACTATATATACCCTATCCTAACAACCAAACTAGAAACAGGTGCTACCAATTAGACAAAACTAAACGAACACAGAACAACGGATCGGCGATAGCTAGTAGACCGGCGACGACGACCGCCGAGCGCCACCCGAACAAGAAGGGGAGTCACCTTCGGTAATATTCGTGACAGTTTTGTTTTTGCATCTTATACTTTCTGTTTTGTACACCAGCTTCAAACACCTGAATATACAATATTTTGGGTTGTGGAAAATATATTTCGGAGCGGTTCAGATGGTACAATGATTTTCAACAGAATGACTGCTTGTTTTGTAACGTAAACTGAAATTAGGAAAATTGTTTGAATTCTAGCATTCAGGATATGGCGGAACGATTTCTACACAGTGCATTGTTAAAGCTATCAACTCAAAACCAATGTTTAGACGTTTAGACTGACCCAACTTAGATTGATTGCATTCAGAATTTTGATAACATTTATACTTTTTGAGCTATGACCATTTTACATTTTAATAAATGCTCCATAGGCGTGAATGGGAAATATTTGCATTCACAACTGCTATTAAACCGTTTAAGCAATTAATGCCAAACTAACATCGAGATGTTCAGACTGACCCAACCTAGATTGCTTGCATTCACATGTTTGTTACAATACCATGCATTCGGAAAGTATTTAGACACCTTCCCTTTTTCCACATTTTGTTATAATTTCAATGACAACCCACTGTTCCTAGGCTAACTGCATTATTCAGGGGCATAATGACAATTTCTTTACCTTGTCAGCTCAGGGATTTGATCTTGTAACCTTTCAGTGACAAGTCCAACGCTCTAACCACTAGGCTACCTGCCGCCCCACCGTCACACCAACTGTGACTATTAAAACATTTCCTTACCAGAAATAGCAGCATTCGCGTGAAACTAAAAGTGTGAACCACCTCTTTAATTCGTGGCAAGGCAACTGGAAACATGACCAAATACAAACAGTGCAGCAATTCCCTCCATAAGGCAATCAAACAAGCAAAACGTCAGTATAGAGACAAAGTAGAGTCGCAATTCAATGGCTCAGACACGAGACGTATGTGGCAGGGTCTCAGTCAATCACGGATTACAAAAAGAAAACCAGCCACGTCGCCGACATCAATGTCTTGCTCCCAGACAAATTAAACAACTACTTTGCTCGCTTTGAGGACAACACAGTGCCACTGACATGGCCCGCTACCAAAGCCTGTGGGCTCTCCTTCTCCGTGGCCAATGTGAGTAAAACATTTAAACGTGTTGATCCTCGCAAGGCTGCCGGCCCAGACGGCATCCCTAGCCGCGTCCTCAGAGCATGCACAGACCAGCTGGCTGGTGTATTTATGGACATATTCAATCAATCCCATTCCCAGTCTCTTGTCCCCACATTCTTCAAGATGGCCACCATTGTTCCTGTTCCCAAGAAAGCTAAGGTACCTGAACTAAGTGACTATCGCCCCGTTTCACTCACTTCTGTCATCATGAAGTGCTTTGAGAGACTAGTCATAGAGCATATCACCTCCACCCTACCTGATACCCTAGACCCACTCCAATTTGCTTACCGCCCCAATAAGTCCACTGACGATGCAATCACCATCATACTGCCCTATCCCATATGGACAAGAGGAATACCTATGTAAGAATGCTGTTCATTGACTACAGCCAAGATACTTATGTATATGTGGTATTTCTGTTTAAAAATATATATAAATTAGGCAAAAATATGATAACACCTGTTTTTGCTTTGTCATTATGGCGTTATTGTGTGTAGATTTATGAGGGGAAAAAACTATTGAATCCATTTTAGAATAAAGCTGTAACCTAACAAAATTTGGAAAACGTCAAGGGGTCTGAATATTTTCCGAATGCACTGTATATATATTTTAAACTATAAGCATTTAAAATGTTGTCATGTTCTGACCTTTATTTCCTTTGTTTTGTCATTATTTAGTATGGTCAGGGCGTGCGTTGAGGTGGGCAGTCTGTTTGTTTTTCTATGATTTGGGGATTTCTATGTTTCGGCCTAGTATGGTTCTCAATCAGAGGCAGGTGTCATTAGTTGTCTCTGATTGAGAATCATACATAGGTAGCCTGGGTTTCACTGTGTGTTTGTGGGTGTTTGTTTCCGTGTCTGTGTTTTTCACCACACGGCGTCAGTATAGAGACAAAGTAGAATCTCAATTCAACGGCTCAGACACAAGAGGTATGTGGCAGGGTCTACAGTCAATCACGGATTACAAAAAGAAAACCAGCCCCGTCACAGACCAGGATGTCTTGCTCCCAGGCAGACTAAATAACTTTTTTGCCCGCTTTGAGGACAATACAGTGCCACTGACACGGCCCGCAACTAAAACATGCGGACTCTCCTTCACTGCAGCCGACGTGAGGAAAACATTTAAACGTGTCAACTCTCGCAAGGCTGCAGGCCCAGACGGCATCCCCAGCCGCACCTTCAGAGCATGCGCAGACCAGCTGGCTGGTGTGTTTACGGACATATTCAATCAATCCCTATCCCAGTCTGTTATTCCCACATGCTTCAAGAGGGCCACCATTGTTCCTGTTCCCAAGAAAGCTAAGGTAACTGAGCTAAACGACTACCGCCCCGTAGCCCTCACTTCCGTCATCATGAAGTGCTTTGAGAGACTAGTCAAGGACCATATCACCTCCACCCTACCTGACACCTTAGATCCACTCCAATTTGCTTTCCGCTCAAATAGGTCCACGGACGATGCAATCTCAACCACACTGCACACTGCCCTAACCCATCTGGTCAAGAGGAATACCTATGTGAGAATGCTGTTCATCGACTACAGCTCGGCATTTAACACCATTGTGCCCTCCAAGCTCGTCATCATGCTCGAGACCCTGGGTCTCGACCCCGCCCTGAGCAACTGGATACTGGACTTCCTGACGGGCCGCCCCCAGGTGGTGAGGGTAGGCAACAACATTTCCACCCCGCTGATCCTCAACACTGGGGCCCCATAAGGGTGCGTTCTGAGCCCTCTCCTGTACTCCCTGTTCACCCACGACTGCGTGGCCACGCACGCCTCCAACTCAATCATCAAATTTGCGGACGACACAACAGTGATAGGCTTGATTACCAACAAAGACGAGACGGCCTACAGGGAGGAGGTGAGGGCCCTCGGAGTGTGGTGTCAGGAAAATAACCTCACACTCAACGTCAACAAAACTAAGGAGATCATTGTGGACTTCAGGAAACAGCAGAGGGATCACCCCCCTATCCACATCGATGGAACAGTAGTGGAGAGGGTAGTAAGTTTTAAGTTCCTCGGCGTACACATCACAGACAAACTGTATTGGTCCACCCACACAGACATCATCATGAAGAAGGCACAGCAGCGCCTCTTCAACCTCAGGAGGCTGAAGAAATTCGGCTCGTCACCTAAAGCACTCACAAACTTCTACAGATGCACAATCGAGAGCATCCTGTTGGGCTGTATCACCGCCTGGTACGGCAACTGCTCCACCCACAACCGTAAGGCTCTCCAGAGGGTAGTGAGGTCTGCACAACGCATCACCGGGGGCAAACTACCTGCCCTCCAGGACACCTACACCACCCGATGTCACAGGAAGGCCATAAAGATCAAGGACAACAACCACCCGAGCCACTGCCTGTTCACCCCGCTATCATCCAGAAGGCGAGGTCAGTACAGGTGCATCAAAGCTGGGACCGAGAGACTGAAAAACAGCTTCTATCTCAAGGCCATCCGACTGTTAAACAGCCACCACTAACATTGAGTGGCTGCTGCCAACACACTGACTCCAGCCACTTTAATAATGGGAATTGATGGGAAATTATGTAAAATATATCACTAGCCACTTTAAACAATGCTACCTAACATAATGTTACATACCCTACATTATTCATCTCATATGTAAATGTATATACTGTACTCCATATCTGCATCTTTATGTAATACATGTATCACTTGCCACTTTAACTATGCCACATTGTTTACATACTCATCTCATATGTATATACTGCACTCAATACCATCTACTGTATCTTGCCTATGCCGCTCTGTACCATCACTCATTCATATATCTTTATGTACATATTCTTTATCCCCTTACACTTGTGTCTATAAGGTAATAGTTTTGGAATTGTTAGCTAGATTACTTGTTGGTTATTACTGCTAGAAGCACAAGCATTTCGCTACACTCGCATTAACATCTGCTAACCATGTGTATGTGACAAATACAATTTGATTGATTTGATTTGTTTTGGGTTTCGTTCATTCCACATTTATTGTTTTTGTATTCAGTTGTTCATGTGTACTATTTCTTATTAAAAGAACCATGGACACTTACCACGCTGCATATTGGCCCTTTTCGCCTCTCCTCTTCGGAAGAAGATTACAAATATGCAGAAATTCCCTTACAAATGTGCAGAAATTAACATGAGTTTGAATTAGAACCACAGTAATACAGTGGTAGCTATTTAAAATGGTCCTGCTCCATGTAAGCTATAAAACCATTTGGGCTAACTCAACTATAACTATACTGAACAAAAATATAAGTGCAATATGCAACAATTTCAATGATTTTACTGAGTTACAGTTCAAATAAGGTAATCAGTAAATTGAAATAAACGAATTTGGCCCAAATCTATTTCACCTGTCTTGTGCATGTCCCGTCAAGCCTACCAGTGTTACTTTCCATACTCCTGTTCTCTTTAGCACCTGTTCTCTAGTTCATACGGTTTTGACCATTCTGTCTGCCCTGACACGTGGCGCCCCTAGTGGGGAGGGGTGTTCACGTCTGCTCCTGCTCCCCCACTCTTGCACTCGAAGTCGCCTGGCTGCTCATCATTACTCACACCTGTCACCATTTTTATGCGAAGCAGTGTTTCATCGGACTCACCTGGACTCCATCGCGTCATTGATTGCCTCCCCTATATCTGTCGCTTCCTCAGTTTCATTCCCATGTCTGCATAGATGTTGTTTTGTTTCTCTTGTCCAGACACTGTTCTTGTTTAGTTTCATGTCTATTTATTTTTAAATCCTCACCCTGTACTTGCTTCCCGTCTATGTGTCTGTAGTTACGGGACCGTTACATATGCTTAGACTGATCCAATTTAGATAGCTTGCGTTCAGATTTCTGATAATCTGATAAAATGATAACCATTTTAAATGTGCATAAATTAACATGGATTTGAAGTATATACACCGCTCAAAAGGGAACACTAAAATAACACATCCTAGATCTGAATGAATTAAATATCCTTATTAAATACTTTTTTCTGTAGGACAACATAGTTGAATGTGCTGACAACAAAATCACACAAAAATGATCAATGGAAATCAAATTTATCAACCCATGGAGGTCTGGATTTGGAGTCACACTCAAAATTAAAGTAGAAAACCACACCACAGGCTGATCCAACTTTGCTCTGGATAAGAGCGTCTGCTAAATGACTTAAATGTAAATGTAAAATGTAATGTCCTTAAAACAAGTCAATATGAGGCTCAGTAGTGTGTGTGGCCTCCACGTACCTGTATGACCTCCCTACAACGCCTGGGTATGCTCCTGATGAGGTGGCAGAGGGTCTCCTGAGGGATCTCCTCCCACACCTGGACTAAAGCATCCGCCAACTCCTGGACAGTCTGTGGTGCAATGTGGCGTTGGTGGATGGAGTGAGACATGATGTCCCAGATGTGCTCAATTGGATTCAGGTCTGGGGAACGGGCGGGCCAGTCCATAGCATCAATGCCTTCCTCTTGCAGGAACTGCTGACACTCCAGCCACATGAGGTCTAGCATTGTCTTGCATTTGGAGGAACCCAGGGCCAACCGCACCAGCATATGGTCTCACAAGGGGTCTGATGATCTCATCTCGGTACCTAATGGCAGTCAGGCTACCTCTTGCAAGCACATGGAGGGCTGTGCGGCCCCACAAAGAAATGCCACCCCACACCATGACTGACCCACCACCAAACCGGTCATGCTGGAGGATGTTGCAGGCAGCAGAACGTTCTCCACGGCATCTCCAGACTGTCACGTCTGTCACATGTTGTCAGTGTGAACCTGCTTCCATCTGTGAAGAGCACAGGGTGCCAGTGGCGAATTTGCCAATCTTGGTGTTCAATGGCAAATGCCAAACATCCTGCACGGTGTTGGGCTGTAAGCACAACCCCCACCTGTGGACGTCGGGCCCTCATACCACACTCATGGAGTCTGTTTCTGACCGTTTGAGCAGACACATGCACATTTGTGGCCTGCTGGAGGTCATTTTGCAGGGCTCTGGCAGTGCTCCTCCTGCTCCTCCTTGCACAAATGCGGAGGTAGCGGTCCTGCTGCTGGGTTGTTGCCCTCCTACGGCCTCCTCCATGTCTCCTGATGTACTGGCCTGTCTCCTGGTAGCGTCTCCATGCTCTGGACACTACGCTGACAGACACAGTAAACCTTTTTGCCACAGCTCGCATTGATGTTCCATCCTGGATGAACTGCACTACCTGAGCCACTTATGTGTTGGTTGTAGACTCCATCTCATGCTACCACTAGAGTGAAAGCACCGCCAGCATTCAAAAGTGACCAAAACATCAGCCAGGAAGCATATGAACTGAGAAGTGGTCTGTGGTACCCACCTGCAGAACCACTCCTTTATTGGGGGTGTCTTGCTAATTGCTTATAATTTCCACCTGTTGTCTATTCCATTTGCACAACAGCATGTGCAATTTATTGTCAATCAGTGTTGCTTCCTAAATGGACAGTTTGATTTCACAGAAGTGTGATTGACTTGGAGTTCCATTGTGTTGTTTAAGTGTTCCCTTTATTTTTTGGAGCAGTGTACATAGGAATTCAGTGGTAGATATAGAAAATGATCATACTCCTTGGCCAATTAAGCTATCAGACCAACTTTAAAACTTTCAGGCTATCCTAACCTCCAAATTCTTAAAAAACATTTAGCAACTATAATTATATAAATTAACTATTATTATATAAATGAGCACACATTTGCATACAATTATCAACACATAGTAGGTCTTGATCCGTTCAAGCTAGAGACTACTTTCACATGTTCAGACTATTTTAGCTTCCAAAAAACTATAACTTTATATATTTGCATACACTTGCATAGAATAATCTACCAATAGTCATTCTTAAACTGTTCAAGCTAGAAACACTAAACATGTTCAGGCTATCCAAACTTCTATCAACTATATCTATATACATTTGCATAGAAAACATGCGTCTTCAAAACTTCCAAATGTTAAAAGTGTTTATCAATTACACTGAACAAAAATATAATCGTAACATGTAATTTCATGAATTGAAATTAAAGATTGCAGAAATGTTCAATATGCACAAAAAGCATATTTCTCTCAAATTGTGTGCATAGATTTGTTTACATCGCTGTTAGTGATCATTTCTCCTTTGCCAAGATAATCCATCCATCTGACAGATGTGGCATATCAAGAAGCTGATTAAACAGCATGATCAATACACAGGTACACCTTGTGCTGTCACAAAACACAATATAGTTTTGAGGGAGTGTGCAGTTGGCATGCTGACTGCGTGAATGTCCACCACAACTGTTGCCAGAGAATTGAATGTTCATTTCTCTACCATGTCATTTTAGAGAATTTGTCAGTTCGTCCAACAGGCCTCACAACCGCAGACCACGTGTAACCATGCCAGCCCAGGACCTCCACATCCGGGTTCTTCACATGTGGGATCGTCTAAGAAACCTGCCGCCTGGACAGCTGATGAAACTGTGGGACTGCAATTTGGCCTTTGTGGGGTTATGGCAGTGTTATGTATGAGCTACGGACAACGAACACAATTGCATTTTATCGATGTCAATTTGAATGCACAGTAATACCTTCACGGGATCCTGAGGCCCATTGTCGTGCTGTTCTTGCCATTTATTTACACAATGCCTTGCAGCTGAACATGACCCAGTTCTTCCATGGCCTACATACACACCAGACATGTCACCCATTGAGCAGTTTGGGATGCTCTGGATCGACGTGTACAACAGCATGTTCCAGTTCCCGCCAATATTGAGCAACTTTGCACAGCCATCGAAGAGGAGTGGGACAACATTCCACAGGCCACAATCAACAGCCTGTTCAACTCTATGTGAAGGAGATGTGTTGCATTAGGCAAATGGTGGTCACACCAGATAGTGACTGGTTTTCTGATCCACGCCACTACTGTTCAAGATAGAGACCCCAAACCAACTTTCACGTGTTATTCTATTCTTCATGGAAATTTACTTCTCTCATTTAAATCATCTTTCTCCATACAATAATCTGTACTGTTCATTTTTCTATATATTTTTTTTAATAAATATATATTTTTAAAATATTTGGCATTCCCACTGCAATCCTGCCTCGGACCCGACTCCGACTTCGATTACAACTGCCTGTGTGGACACTTGGACAGATGATTGAACGCCCAACAAAGATCATTGCCCATTTTATCATTACATTCAAGGACATACTGTATTACAATTTTGCCGATAAATTTAGCTCTGATAGCTGTGCACAACTTTTTATAGCTATCATTCGGAATGACTCTCCTAATACTAAACTTTGGCTTCTGAATGCCAGCAAATGTGAGTAGTGCACTCAAATGTCCTAGTGAAATCAACACCACATGCTAACCACAACAGCCTCACGTCTAAATGAGTTCCGGTACGACCGTGTTACATACAAAATGTAACTTTATTAACCTTCATGCCTCCATTCATATTAATATACATTATGTTTGAACTCGGTTTCATTTCACAGCTCCATCCATATCAAGAATATTGACAGAATATTTAGACAACTTTTGAAGAACAGAAAAGAAAGAACAGAAGAAAGAAAAAGAATGAAAAAAACACTTGTTATTTTTACCTTTGAAAAACATTGGGATTCCAAATCTGTTCGTAGAATTCCTTGAACTAGGGTCTCCCTTTGAAACATTGTGGGGCAGTAACTCAACTTTACTGTAAGAATGAAAAGCTCTGAATAAATTTACAATACAGGCACTATACATAAATACAGGAACAACAATTACTGTACATAATAGCAGTAAGCTTGAAACAAAGGCATTCGCATCACTAAATAATTATTCAAAAGCAGAAAAAAGAAACACATAATTTAAACGGAAATTAAATTAATATTGAACGCATACAGATATAAGTGTAATCAAAATTATTTCACAGGGTGCTCCCCAAGGGTTGGTATTCCGGCTTTTACACATTCAATAGAGCTTTCCCTGTGAACCAAAATACATTCAACACTGTGTAAAATCAATTATATCAAATGGCTCTTCTGTGCTTTTGCATGCTGCAATATGATTATGAAAAAATGAAAGTAGTTGCACGAATAACCAGTATCAGAGAGGTCAAAACCCAAATGATATGATGACGATAAAATAATTCAATTCTTTAAGCGAGGTTTTCAAGAAAATGCATCCATACAAATCATATTCAGCTTCCATGGGAGATTAATACAGCATGTAAAAGGCTGGTATGGGGATACTGTATTGAAACAATGTGGTAAGGCTCAGTGCATTGAATATAAACTGAAAATGGGAGGTGGCCTGTTTGCATAATGGTTTCAGAGTTGATGTGCTTTTATTTTTTACGAATACTTCTCTGGCTGAGTATCAATTCAAAGGTCTATTATTTGAATTAATATGACATATAGTTTCAAGTGGATGCTATAGTTGTGAAATAGTTTTTAAGTGGATGCTTTTCAGAGATTTGCTGTGATAGGAGGCACTAATTCATTATTGCATAAGTTTCACCCTGCTTACCATTACAAAAGGATGCTTGTAAAAGGTTTTCATAATGCTAAAGGGGAGTGGTATTGCATGCATACAATAAGCCTGTGTACACATGCAAAATATTAGTTAACTTTCAAGTGAAGTTAAAAAAATAAAAATAACTATGCTATTGTGAATTAAACCCTGAATAAAATAGTTTGATATAATGTTGATATGAATCTGCACTTCTAATTGTAAGATTGTTCAATTGAACATGGCTGGGTGGAGAATAACGTATTTGGGTTTGATCTATACAGCAGTTATCTGATAAAATGTTTGACAATATTTATATGGAAACCTTCTCTTGTTTTGAGAAAGAAGACAATCACAAACCAAAATGCTAAATGGCAAATTTCTGACACCACGTTTGATCATTTATATGAGTATTTTAGATAATACATTGTTTATTATCAATAGCTCCATTGTACTGCATATCAAATCAGATAAATGAGTGTCTCCGAAAAATACTTTACATGTATAAATGTATTTGATATTGTCTAATAATGAAAAGCCCTATTTTTGTATGTATATACAGACTGTAGAACTGAGTTATACTTTTTATTTATTTCCACTATCACATATTTTACAACATTTCAAAATATATATTTTTTTTACAGAAATTGTTATATGCAAGATGAAGTGCCCCTCATTTCAGAAAAGTACAGTATATGAATAATAAAACATGTTGATAATTATTCATATGTATCAATGGATTTAACATTTCAAATGAATTCATTTAAAAACTATACTTCATAACAAACAAGGTGCTGATGATATGCTTGAGCCCAAAAAGGCAATACAATTGTAAATATTCACATGTACACAAACAAAATATACTGTAGCAACATAATATTACATATATTATAATAGTTCATAATACCAAAAGGGAAAGAGACGAATTGGGCATGTTTCTGCAAAATACATTTTTGTTTCAGGTAAGGATGTGGTTTTGAATTCTAGTACAGGACCACTACGCTGGTGTGTCTGTGTGTGTTATTAAAGTCACTGAGCAAATTCTGGCCTTCTGAAATGTGCTCCTGAAACTGTAAGCGGGGATCCAGCTAAAACCTCTGTGTATAAAATGCAAAAGTTGTAAAAATACTTTGAACAAATACAGTTATCATACATGTGAGATTCTGTTATGAACGGCTTTGATAATGATAAACACCATCAGATCTGTGTCACATAATTGCAAAAAGTGAAATCTGATAAATTCGCTGATAGGAAAAGCTGACAATATTGCTTTCATATATCTCAGAAAGATTTATGTAGTGTTATTTGTATGTCCATAGGCGTCTATTTCCAACCGGCCGGATAAATTGGTAATTTAAAGTTGACGTCAAACAACCTGCAAAACAAAGTGGTTGATGCCATATTTACATTTTTAGAATACCCCAGTTACAGTGCTTTCAAAAGTATTGAGATCCCTTGGATTTATTCACATTTTATTGCGTTACAAAGTGGGATTAAAATTGATGAATTGTATTCATTTTCTCAACAATCTACACAAAATACTCTGCAATGTCAAAGTGGAAGATATATTTATTTATTTTATTGTTCAAAAGAAATAAAGGAAATATAGTTGTTGCGTACGTATTCAGCTCCCTGAGTCCATAAAAAAACACATTTGACAACAACTACAGCTGCGAGTCTTCTTGGGCAAGTCTCTAAGAGCTTTGCACACCTGGATTGTGCAATATTTGCCAATTATTATGTTCAAAATGCTAGTCAGCAATTTTCAAATCATGCCTTACTATTTCAAGCAGATTAAAGTCAAAACTGTAACTTGGCCACTTAGGAACAAACACTGTTTTCTTGGTAAGCAAGTCCAGTGTAGATTTGGCCTTGTGTTGTAGGTTTTTGTGCTGCTGAAAGGTGAATTCCAGTGGCTGGTGTAAAGCAGACTGAAGAAGGTTTTGCTCCAGGATTTTGACTGTGTATAGCCCTATCCCATTTCTTTCTATATCCCTATCCCATGATTCAGCCACGACCAAGCTTGAAAATAAGGAGACAGTTACTGGTGTGTTGTCTTGGATTTGCCCAAAATAGGGCTTTGCATTTAGGCCAAAAAGTGTATTCTTTTGCAGTGTTTTTTTGCAGCATTACATTATTTTGTATATTTGTGTTAATCTTTTCACTCTATCATTTAGGTCATTTTTTTGGAGTCACTACAATGTTGTTGATCATCTGCTAAATATGTGTATGTGACCAATACAATTTGATTTGATCCATCCTCAGTTCTCTCCCATCACAGCCATTAAACTCCGTAGCTGTTTTAAAATCTGCAATGGTCTGATGGTTAGATACCTGAGTAGTTTCATTCCCGTCCTGCAGCTCAGTTCAGAATAATTACTTTTTCTTTGAGGTGCCTAGGTGGTGTAATACATGATGCACAGCATAATTATTAACTAGACCATGCTTAAAGAGATAGTCCATGTCTGATTTGTTATTATTACCCACCTACAAATGAGGCTTTCGAAAATCTCCCTGGACTTTGTAGTTGAATATGTGCTTTAAATACAATACTTGTCCGAGGGACAATACAGATGTTGTATGGGGGACAGAGGAAGGGTTAGTCCTTTAGAAATCATGTCAAACCCTATTATTTCACATAGAGTGAGTCCATGTACATGTGATTTGTTAAGCCAAACTCTACTCCTGAACTAATTTAGGCTTGCCTAAACAAAAGGGGTTGAAAACTTATGCAATGACTATATTTAATTTTATTAATAAAAACATGACATTACAAAGTTTTGTATGTATATGGTTGACAAAAAAAATTGCAATTAAATCCATTTTAATTCGACTTTGTAACACAATAAATTTGAAGAAATCCAAGGGGTCTGAATACTTTTGTAAGGCCTACAGCTGTAAATCTACGGCTATATAAAAATCTCTATATTGCCGTAGATCTCTTTTTGATCCATGTACAGAGACTGATCAAAATATGTTTTTTTGGGTTGAATAACCCTTTACTCTGAGATATGGTAGATGAGACAGTAGAAACCGTAATATGGATATCTGTCATTGAGGGACATGCAAGACAAATTGCAAGAAAAGGTAGACCTGAAGCTGGATCTGAAGACCTCACATCATGTTTGGTGTATGTATGACTAAAAAAGACAAAGCTACAGGGCCAACTGTCTGTGTGCATCGTGTACTACAGTATGTAGAAAAGAGAAGGGGAGATTTTGTTCCAAGTTTGACAAACATATAGGTCTGTTCATGAATACATTTTTAAAAACCTGTTCCTCCTCAACCACCCATCCTTAATGTGATATTTTCCAAACTTTTCCAAACTGTTTACAAACTGCTTGCCTAGAACCTTTGTGCTGTAGTTACAAACCCAGTAGAAATATAGACATTTGTAGTATAGAGTACGAAGTGGCACTGGTAGAAATATATCTGTAACAGAGGAATTTAGGGTCATTTTGGGTATCAGCAACCAGACCAAGGATACAAGAACAACATTTCCCTGTTCTGAATGTATTGCTTTCCAATTGAACTAGAGTAACCGAGTGTCGGGTAAGCCCTCTGAACTGAAGCAAATATGCATTACCTATAGACTACTAACACACAAATGATCACAATGCCAATCCCTTTCACTGAAAATACCAGGGATATGAAACAAAATCCTTGAATATTATGGAATATGTGTGAATCTGTAAGGTGCTTCAAAGTTGTTTTCACATACCGGATATGTTCATTAGATTTTCCATTGTACATTGGGGTGGGGATTGATGTTTCGTTGTGAAATGTATCAAAAGCAGGCATACACAGCAAGATACAATAAACTAAAAACAATAAAAGTCTCCATATTAAAACTATATTTACCCAATGAGATTGCACTTTACTGATTGCTAATCACTGCACAAAATGCACCAATAAAGTTTTTTAAAGAAAAAGGCTCAAGGTGATGAGCCTCAATGTGGTTGGGTCGATCTCGTGTGTTAACAAGATCCACTGAATGAAAAACACAACAAATAGCAAAAACAACTCTGCATCTATATCACTGGTCCATTGAGATGCTCCGGATGCTTCTTAATCTAGAACACTGGTACTAGAACTTATTCTACAATACTGATTCTAGAACACTCAAACCAGTTTTTATAGGTACAACCTATGTGTGGATGGCACCCTCTGGTGACGGGTTGTCCTGAAACACAGAGATGCAGGAAGCTGCTATACGGCGGGAACTGTGCAACAATACTTTCCATAGGCAAATTGGAATCTGTGTCTTTTTATTCCATTGTCCAATCCAAGGCCCTATGCTTCAAAACACATGCATACAGCCCTTCCATCCATTCATCCAGCCATCCAATCCATAGAGTTCTTTCACATTATAGACGCTAGAAAAGCAGCCATTTTGAACAATTACAACCAAAACAAAGACACCAAATTCCTTCCAAATGAACAAAGAACATCCTCCAAAAAAACTCAGAAGTGAAACCATTTAAGAACAGTGCTAGGAAAAAAGACAGATTGTCGTAAAAACTCCAAGCTCCAAAATGACAACAAAAGAGCCTTCTCCGGTTCCAACCGTCCTCAGTCAGTGAGGATCCAGAACCGACCCTGTTTTTTTTTTGCTCTGTGGACAGACAGACACCATTCTGTGCTTTTCGCTCCTCTCTTCCCACTGCCTCACGGACAGACAACAGTGTGTGTCCAGTCCGGCTGAACCACATTGAGGGAGAGACCCCGCTCCCCCCTGCGGCAATGTGTGTGTGTGTGTGTGTGTGTGTGTGTGTGTGTGTGTGTGTGTGTGTGTGTGTGTGTGTGTGTGTGTGTGTGTGTGTGTGTGTGTGTGTGTGTGTGTGTGTGTGTGTGTGTGTGTGTGTGTGTGTAAATGTGTGTTTCTGCTTCATCTGATGACATCATCACCCTGAAACTGTCTCACACCAGCATGTGTCTCCGTCGGTGCAGGGCCAGGTGGTCCGAACGGGAGAAGCTGCGGTCACAGTCTGCACACTTGAAGGGCTTGATGCCTGTGTGTTTCCGGTAGTGGCGAGTCAGCTCGTCAGAGCGGGCGAACTTCCACGTGCAGCCATCCCAGGTGCATTTGTATGGCTTCTCACCTGGACAGGTCAACAAAAACAGACAGAAACAGAGACTGGGTGAAACAGTGACTTTCACAATATACAATTTGTGTGCATTCGCTATTGTATTCGCTAATTATTTCCCCATTTTCTACCAAAACAGTCTTATAATATGCTTGGAAAGTGTAGACATCACAAGCATCAAAAAGTAAACAGTTTTGGAGACACTTGGCAGGTTTCCATTGGCCCAGGTTTATTCAACAAAAGTTTTTCTTTAAACAACAAAGCTCCGCACCGCTAAAGCTAACTCTCTCTCCTCTGCTCTCATCCTTCTAGACCTATCGGCTGCCTTCGATACTG
This sequence comes from Oncorhynchus gorbuscha, assembly GCF_021184085.1. NCBI lineage: Eukaryota > Metazoa > Chordata > Actinopteri > Salmoniformes > Salmonidae > Oncorhynchus > Oncorhynchus gorbuscha. The sequence continues at coordinate 47,926,173 of NC_060181.1, read as the reverse complement.
TGAACCATCAGATCCTCCTCTCCACCCTCTCCGAGTTGGGCATCTCCGGCGCGGCCCACGCTTGGATTGCGTCCTACCTGACAGATCGCTCCTACCAGGTGGCGTGGCGAGAATCTGTCTCCTCACCACGCGCTCTCACCACTGGTGTCCCCCAGGGCTCTGTTCTAGGCCCTCTCCTATTCTCGCTATACACCAAGTCACTTGGCTCTGTCATAACCTCACATGGTCTCTCCTATCATTGCTATGCAGACGACACACAATTAATCTTCTCCTTTCCCCCTTCTGATGACCAGGTGGCGAATCGCATCTCTGCATGTCTGGCAGACATATCAGTGTGGATGACGGATCACCACCTCAAGCTGAATTTCGGCAAGACGGAGCTGCTCTTCCTCCCGGGGAAGGACTGCCCGTTCCATGATCTCGCCATCATGGTTGACAACTCCATTGTGTCCTCCTCCCAGAGCGCTAAGAACCTTGGCGTGATCCTGGACAACACCCTGTCGTTCTCAACTAACATCAAGGCGGTGGCCCGTTCCTGTAGGTTCATGCTCTACAACATCCGCAGAGTACGACCCTGCCTCACACAGGAAGCGGCGCAGGTCCTAATCCAGGTACTTGTCATCTCCCGTCTGGATTACTGCAACTCGCTGTTGGCTGGACTCCCTGCCTGTGCCATTAAACCCCTACAACTCATCCAGAACGCCGCAGCCCGTCTAGTGTTCAACCTTCCCAAGTTCTCTCACGTCACCCCGCTCCTCCGCTCTCTCCACTAGCTTCCAGTTGAAGCTCGCATCCGCTACAAGACCATGGTGCTTGCCTACGGAGCTGTGAGGGGAACGGCACCTCAGTACCTCCAGGCTCTGATCAGGCCCTACACCCAAATAAGGGCACTGCGTTCATCCACCTCTGGCCTGCTCGCCTCCCTACCACTGAGGAAGTACAGTTCCCGCTCAGCCCAGTCAAAACTGTTCGGTGCTCTGGCTCCCCAATGGTGGAACAAACTCCCTCACGACGCCAGGACAGCGGAGTCAATCACCACCTTCCGGAGACACCTGAAACCCCACCTCTTTAAGGAATACTTAGGATAGGATAAAGTAATCCTTCTCACCCCCTCCCCCCTTAAAATATTTAGATGCACTATTGTAAAGTGGCTGTTCCACTGGATGTCATAAGGTGAATGCACCAATTTGTAAGTCGCTCTGGATAAGAGCGTCTGCTAAATGACTTAAATGTAAATGTAAACAACAACGTTGAAAGAAGTAATGGAAACAGCAACTTCTTCAAAAGGAGAAATGTTCTAAAGATTGACAACAATTGTATCTCCTGGACAGGGGTGGATTTTTCTTTTGTCTATATTTCTTTATAGTGACAAATCATGACGGAAATTGTGTTTTTCAAATAAATAATACTTTCTGACTAATTTTTAAGCTGTATGTAAATAAAGCTCCACTCCAAATGTAATTCTAAATGCAACTTCTTGCTACAAATCAATATCTTTGCAGGATGAAGATTCTCCTGATTTTCAATAATGCCTGAATTGCTTTGCTTTGCTTTTCTGGGTGGCAGCTTGATGAACTTTTCACCATCCAATTATTTCAGATATACGGGAGTGCAAGTTTCACCACAAAAAGGACCATGGTGATACACTGACATGTGAAAATGTTTAGAATATGGCAAATATAAGTAAATACTTGCATTCTATCCATGCTGGATTCTGGGGGCTACCTCCCTGGTACATGGTAGGAGCAAAGGCCTATAGGCTGTCGCACAATTCTTCTAAACTGATAATGGAAAAACTTCAACCACTTATTCTTCTAGTAATTTTTTTAGGTGTGACCTCATTACTTCCAGTTGTTTTTATCAACACAAGACAGTTCAATGTAATTCAGTGATGTGTATAAACCCTGGATGAAGCCACCGCACAGCCATCTTGTTACTTCTCCTTCATTGTAGAAACAGATTTTGGAAGCTATAGAAATGCATTTTTGAATATTTAGATCTTTGAACGTCTAGATTTTGAATGTCTAGTTTTTGACACATTTATTCTATTACAAACACCTTAATGCATACTTTTAAATTATATCATGTTAGCTAAACATACAAATAGTAAATTAAAGCATTTTCCTTCAATTATGTATTTTTTGTACTAATGCAAAAAATGTTTAAATACATATAACGCTGTCCTTGAAACATTTCATTAAAATACTGTAGAATTCCATTCATTCCTATGGATTACTTCTCTTACTAGGGAGTGGCAATGTGGTCGACCAGTGGCTTCAAAGCCTCTCAATGGCCTATACATTGCATCAGCAATCCAAGGTTTGTATACATCATTGATGGAAACTCACCGTAGATGCAAACTTCCAAAATGTATTGAAAACAATCACTGGACAACTTCCCACCTCAGAGGAAGTGCCACACCTATTTTGAGTGATTCGGAAATTCTCATTTAGGTCCCACTTCGAAGACTGACACAGGCTGCTAATACTTATTCAGGAATTGGGGGTGGGAACGTTGTGGTGATTTCCACATGCAGCAGAGAAACAACAACAACGGACAGCTGTCAGTGTATCTTGCTAGTATGCCAACTTTAGCTAGCTAATGAAAGTTATGCATGCACCCTTTCAGTTAAGATAGTCATACTGTAAGTCAGGTGAAAATAATTATTTCAGAAAAAGACTAGCAGCCTACTTGTCAAGAAATGAGTCTCAGCTAAACTGTTTCTATACAAGTTGTTGACATGTTACCATGTTGAGGGTTGACATTTGTCTGATTCTTGCTGTTTGATTATTTTATTTGATTCCAGGTGTCATTCAATTTTGGACATGCACATGGACAATCAAATAGCTATATTCTTTGTTCTCTCTGTTATCATTTCAGCATGCTAGCTAGCTACAGTATATATATATATATCAGTGCATCATCTAAATTGTGGCACTGAATCTGCCGTAGAAATAGAAACAATATAAGATCCGGTAATGTGGATAGCTTAGCTTTTGAACGTTTGGAGCATGTTTTCAAAACGATGGCCGGATTTGTTTTGCATTGAACGGTGCCATGTTTGTGTGGAGAATTTCTTTAGGATCAATACAAGTGTTCTAAAATGTATATATATATATATATACATACATGTACACTAGCTCCAAAATAAGTAAAACTTTACAAATTATCCAATGGATTATATGATCTTAATTTTAATTTCTTATATCAGATTTTAAACCTAACTCTCTGTCACACCCTGACCTTAGTTATCTTTGTTTTCTTTATTATTTTGGTTAGGTCAGGGTGTGATAAGGGTGGTATGTGTGTTTTTGTCTTGTCTAGAGTTTTTTGTATATCTATGGGGTCTTGGTTTGTCTAGGTAAATTTAGGTCTATGGTGGCCTGAATTGGTTCCCAATCCCAAGGCAGCTGTTTATTGTTTTCCCCTGATTGGGGATCCTATTTAGGTTGCCATTTTCTATTTTGGTTTTGTGGGTTATTGTCTATGTGTAGTTGCATGTCAGTACTAGTTGTTTATAGCGTTTGGCTTGTTTGTTAGTTTGTTTAAGTGTTCGTCGTTTAATAAAAGAAGAATGTATTCCAATCACGCTGCGCCTTGGTCTCCTCGTTATGACGAACGTGACACTCTCACCTTAGCCTAACCCTAAACTAAAATTAAGACCAAAAAGGAAGTTTTTGTTTTCATTCATTTATATTATATATCCGATTTTGAGTGTGTGGCTGTTTGATCTAGTGGGAGGCTAAAGAGAAAAGCTGTTTGGCTCTCAGATGACTCGGGAATAGGGAGAACTTTGCAACAGGTGTTTCTGATTCTTTAATAAACATTTCCATACTGGTGGGTGATAACACTTAAATAAAACCCAGCCGGTCAAATCACATTTGTATGTATTCCTCAGAGATCCTAGAACTTAACCAGACTTCACTATATCTTTAGGGGTGTAGTGTATCCTATAGGACACCCTATTTGATCAGAGAGCAATGCCTTCATGGCACGCCGATGATGCAGGCGGTCTTCACTTGAACAACTCTAACTTTGTCAAATAAGCACATATCGGGGTCAAACAAAGCTAGCTAGATAGCCAATGACCTGGTATCCCTGTATATGTCGTAAAATGTAGCTACTAACCTTTTGCAACAGCATGCTATTTTCCTTTTGGACAAAAGTTATAAGAATTGTCAGAGTTATGAAGTTATAATATGGCTACTAATACTGGAAAAGCTAAATCAACGTCCAAGTATACAGATTTGACGATATTCTTGCTGAAAAATGTAATATGAAAGCAATTGTCTCTTTCACGATTTGTTCAAATGTACCGGAGTGACTTCACACTAAATGTCATGTAGTTCACTCATGCTTCATGTTATCCATCTGAAATGTTGCACATACACTCCTGCCATCTTGTGCACATCATTGGAATTGGAACTATGGCTAGAACTGGGACCTTTCAGATGTCATAAGGTGAATGCACCAATTTGTAAGTCGCTCTGGATAAGAGCGTCTGCTAAATGACTTAAATGTAAATGTAATGTAAAGGTTACATTTAAAAAATGGTGCTAGAAAAAAACAAAAAACTGTTGTTTTTCTCTGTATTTTCTTCTACCAGATCTATTGTGTTATATTCTCCTACATTCAGTTCACATTTCCACAAACTTCAAAGTGTTTCCTTTCAAAATGGTAACAATAATATGCATATCCTTGCTTATGGGCCTGAGCTACAGGCAGTTAGATTTGGTATGTCATTTTACGTGAAAATTGAAAAAAAGGGGGCTATGCCTAAGAAGTTTTAAGAAGGCAGAGTAACACTTTATTATGGACAGAATTCTCACTATCTTAGCTACTGTTGAATCAACTTGTTTTGACCTGCTTCTCGACTCCCAGTGTTTACATTACAGAATACTGCTTCTACAAATGGAAGCAGCAGGAAATCAGAACATCTCCCAGATGGTCGACGAGCAGGGATATCTACTTTGTCAACACCACGACCAGCAAATGAGATTCGTATGAGGGGTTCAAGGCTCTGTTCAGACGTATCTTCGACCAGCCACCGGAGGGCAAAGAGGGGGTGAGCGTCTACTCCAACTACGGCAGGAGGACCAGACTGCTGCAGAGTACGTGCTCACCTTCCGGACTGTAGCAGCATCCAGTGGATGGAATAAGCCGGCACTTCGTACGCTATTCAGAAGATGACTGTGCGGTCCAGACCAAACTGGCCTGTCGAGACAACAACCTCTCATTGGACGCACCTATTTCGGGAGCATCATCGCTTCTCTCCATCCCTCAGTGAACACTTTGGATTAGAGCCTGAACCCATGGAGGTAGGGGTCCCATGCCTCCGCTTGTCAGAGTGATGCAGATGGAGACAGCTGGCGCTCCGTCTCCATTGTGGTCAAGGAGGGCACCAGCTCCAGCAGTGTCCGGTTCGTCCTAACTCGCGGCAGGATAGCCTAGTGGTTAGAGCATTGGACTAGTAAC